>NC_140172.1:126056145-126073783 GCF_963971535.1 Notolepis coatsorum | reverse complement strand
AGACAGAGAGAGAGAGAGAGAGAGAGACAGAGAGAGAGAGAGAGACAGAGACAGAGACACACACACATGTCTTTCCTTTAAATCACCTTACCGTGTAGCCTCCGTTGACTTGGACGCAGGCTTTTGGCACCCTGGCTATGGGTTCCCAACCCCTTCTAGGATATCATCAGTGTTGTTGACCTGATGATATAAGTAAATCAGTACCACCTCCCAGAAGAAAGTCAGAGTCATTGCCAAAATCTGCAGCCCCTCCTCTTTGCTCTGGTGTCGTGTAGTCGGTTGATGGATGACCCACTTAGCAGAGCGGATAACACACTGAAGCTTGTCCTCAGAGCAGGAGGATTCGGGGCAAAGCCAGACTGATGGTGAATGTGAGGATGATTTTAATAATTGGGGACTGTATGTTTTCCCCCACGTTATGATGTCATCGGCCCTCATCTACCACGCAATGCAAAGCACCGAACACAGCAGCTTTTGCTGTTAGCTAGCATCAGCGTTAGATAGCTGTCGAATACTAGTGCTAATGTCGGCTACGGTCTTTGATTAACACTAGCTACTAGGCGTTGGTTTTAAGATTTGGCAGCTGACATAGCAGCTCAGATGTTTGGTAGCAAACATTAGCACCAATGCTTGCTAACAGCAGGAGAGGACGACACACGCTTTGCATTGTGGGGTAGATTAGGAGGACTGATCACCTTGTGCTGGACGTTGTCCCTCCATCTGAGGCTGCTGCTGCTGCTGCTGGTGGACCCTTGCGATTAGAATGACTCTGCTGAGTTCACAATTGAGCCAAATGCTTTTTTGGCCAGACCCGGAGGGTGACCGAGTGACTGACTCACTGACTCACTGACTGGCTGACTCACCATTGTTGAAACACGCATGCGTGAGTGACGTGGCTGTGTCTGGCTTAATTAGGCTTGCCTCGTCTCGTCTGGACAGAAGTACCTTCTTGGTTGGGTGCCTGTATACTAGTTGGCTTCCTGTGTTACATGCCAACAATTGATTGATTTCCGTAAAGAAGGCAAATAATCACACTGTAACCTGTAGATGATATTGAATATGTCTGACACCTTTTTAATGCATTAACTTCATAGATCTTCTGAAAACACTGATTGATTCTAACACACACACACACACACACACACACACACACACACACACACACACACACACACACACACACACACACACACACACACACACACACACAAATACACACAATTCTCCCAGCACATGTAGGTCAGTGACGTGCTGTGCATGATAATTCAAGGCCTGCTGCCTACTGCCCATCACTGCTATAATTATTTACTGTTTACTCCACCACTCAGCCAGACAGCTGGTCACTCAGCTACACAGACAGACAGTTAGACAGACAGGCACCTCAGTCAGTCTGGCAGTCAGTCTGTCAGTCTGGTATTCAGGTAGCTGAGCTCTCCGTGCCGAGCAGACAGTGGTCTTTGTGTTCTCACTGTGCTGCAGTGCAGATGCTGCAATAAGCCCTGCAGGGAATGGGGGCGCCCCCTAGTGGGCACAGAGGAGAACGTGCCACTCAGTGTGCCCGCCCACCACACAACTTGAAAGGGCTTTTCCTATAGTATCGTCGTAATATTTGTTTTGGTCCACTACACAACGGCTACCGAGGATGATGCTAATGATGATGCTTTTATGTGTGAACGGTGCATGAGGCTAAACACTGTCACTGGAATGTCCAAAATGATACAAACACATCAACCTTCTGAGTCGCATGCACCAAACTAACATTGATTTCCATGACAACATTATCAAACATTGTATGGCGGTCATTTTATTATGATGAACGAGCCGAAGGACCGTTCATGCATACTTTTGATTTCAACAGGAATGTCCATTCTATCTATCTATCTATCTATCTATCTATCTATCTATCTATCTATCTATCTATCTATCTATCTATCTATCTATCTATCTATCTATCTATCTATCTATCTATCTATCTATCTATCTATCTATCTATCTATCTATCTATCTATCTATCTATCTATCTATCTATCTATCTATCTATCTATCCATCCATCCATCCATCCATCCATCCATCCATCCATCCATCCATCCATCCATCCATCCATCCATCCATCTATCTATCTATCTATCTATCTATCTATCTATCTATCTATCTATCTATCTATCTATCTATCTATCTATCTATCTATCTATCTATCTATCTATCTATCTATCTATCTATCTATCTATCTATCTATCTATCTATCTATCTATCTATCTATCTATCTATCTATCTATCTATCTATCTATCTATCTATCTATCTATCTATCTATCTATCTATCTATCTATCTATCTATCTATCTATCTATCTATCTATCTATCTATCTATCTATCTATCTATCTATCTATCTATCTATCTATCTATCTATCTATCTATCTATCTATCTATCTATCTATCTATCTATCTATCTATCTATCTATCTATCTATCTATCTATCTATCTATCTATCTATCTATCTATCTATCTATCTATCTATCTATCTATCTATCTATCTATCTATCTATATCTATCTATTTAACTATCTATTATCAAACATCAGGACGCAATAGGTATTTTCTAGAGTGCCCTGCTTACATGAAAAGTCTCACGGAGGAGTTTCATCATCAGTGTTTGTCTGATTGATTGACATGTCCACGTTGCTCTGCAGGAGCGCGAGAGGAGATCCCCTCCATTCAACCACCTGAGGATGCATCCGTTCTCAGAGGGAGTCAGCGCTCTGCAGATCTACTGTATGAAGGAAGGGGTCAAGGTACGCCTCTCTTACAGACGATCATATCTATTTGCTTGTTATTAAATATCCAATACCACAGCAGGAAGACTCTCTTACGTTGGTATCATGTTGTCAGTTGAAACGAAAGCTGGAATGAGAACCATGTTGAACGTCATTTCATTTCGCCAGCCCGACAGAGTGAGGACCATTTAGACTCAACCATTAATTTAGTTCTCATTTAAATTAATTTGTACGTGGTTGAGTTATTTCAAATCAACTTTAGTTAATGCACCTTTAAATAGTATTTACAAATAGTATACCTTTAAATGGTTCCTTACATGCTAACGGTGCTTTTCCTGTCTCAACAGGATGTCTGCATACCTGATCTTATCAAGCTTCTCGACATCCTGGGGGATAATGGAGTAAGTTGGACAGGATTGTATAACTCAATATATGAACAGCGGTACAAACAGTACCCCTCTTGTGTGGATAATTACAATACGATTTCCCTCCCTTTGTGCAGAACTTACGGAACGAGGAACAAGTGGCCATTATTCAAGCTAGCACTGTTTTATCGCTTGCTGAAAAGGTAAAGTTTCACATTTCAAGTTTTGTTTTACTTGTCACATATGAGGTACATGTACATTACAGTGAAATGCTTGGTTCTGTATGAGCCCCTAAGATTGTGTGTGTGTCTATCAAGCAATCCCCCCCCCAGATCATAGTACCAGGGAACCTTCTTCAACATTGCCTGTTTTCTCTTGTTTGTTTCTGTTTGGTTGTTCACCCTCCTCCAGTGGATCCAGCAGATTGAAGGCACGGAGGCAGCGCTGCACCAGAAGATGATTGACCTGGAGATGGAGATGGTGAGTCACGTCAACCTTGTAGAGGTAGCGTGCGCTCAAACATCAGGACAAATCGCAGTGTTAAAAGAAACAATAATCCATGGTGGATTATTATAGACAGCCAGATGACTGAAGATAGACTGGCCTAAGCATAGCAAGCTGGACCTGCCTCCAAAGCTGTAGGGTAAATGGTAAATGGTGCATTTATATAGTAGCTTTTATCCAAAGAAAGCGCTTTACAATTTGTTCCTCACATTTGACCCATTCACTCACACATTCACACACCGACAGCAGAGGCAACCATGTAAGGTGCCAACCTGCTCATCGGGAGCAGTTCGGGGTTAAGTGTCTTGCTCAAGGACACTTCGACACACTGCCGGAATCAAACCGGGAACCTCTGGATTACCAGACGACTGCTCTACCTCCCGAGCCACTGGTGCCCATGTAGGGTGTTGGTCTAGCGAGCTGCAGTTTTAGCTGGCTGGTTTAGCAGAAACGGGAAAATCCACCCTAAAATAGAATTCACATGTGTGATTTTAGTGAACATCAGAGAGACAGGACTAGTGATGATGTCATCACGAGATAAAACCTGGAGCAGCTCTATAGACGAGTGTAGTGGAAGAACTCCCAGGACACTATGACAGTAGCCATGGTGATTTTACTGAGATATGGCAACATTTTCTGATTTAGAGTTGTACGCCTTAATTATTCGTACGTAATAACTCAAACTAAACTTATTTGAACATCGGACACTAATTAAGTGTCAGTGGACCAACTCCAAAAAGTGTCACTTGATAACATCACAGATTCAAGTGTCGATGATCATCAGCTATGATCTCAACGATCCCAAGGGGAAATGAAGTCTGTCACTAGTTCAATAGTTTGTAATTCACCCATATACCACAATTTATTTTGCACATATTCTCACACATATCCGTGTTGCACACGTTCATTTCGTTTTTGAGAGTTGATGAGAGTTAATGAGTTTGAATATCTCCTCCCATTATGTCATCAGAAGACACTGAATCCTGTTGCACATCCAGTGTTGTGTTAATTACAGCTCAATGAAACGGTGTACAGTAGATCCGTATCGCAACCCTATTTTTTCATCTACACCATTTCATTGTGAGCTGTAATTTACACAACACAGGGACCAAGTGTCTTATGATGACATCACTGAAAGATATAAACTAAATGAATGTGTGCAAAACAGTTTAGAGGCTTTGGATAAGTGTGAGATTATGTGCAAAATAAATCAAATCGTCTTGTGATCATTTGTTCGCACTGTGTTGTACAATGTGCTCTGCCTCTGGCAATACCAAAGTGTAGTAACCTACCTGAGTGTAGTAGCCTACCTTAAAAAAACCAACCCTGAACCCCACCATCATAGGCAACTATCGTCCTGTCTCTCTTCTCTCCTTCCTTTCTAAAACACTTGAACGTGCTGTATCCAACCAACTTACTGCTTATCTCTTACAGAATGACCTAGACCCTAATCAGTCGAGCTTCCGGACTGGCCACTCCACAGAAACGGCCCTCATTGCGGTCACAGAGGCACTTCACTTAGCAAAAGCGAAAGGCCTCTCCTCTGTCCTGATTCTCCTAGATCTATCTGCAGCCTTCAACACAGTCAACCATCAGATCCTCCTCGCAGCCCTCGCAGGAATGGGAGTGGCTGGCTCTGCGCTGACATGGCTGACATCATACCTCAATGACCGCTCCTACCAAGTGTCATGGAGAGGGACCCTGTCGGCCACCCGCCCCCTGCGGACGGGTGTACCCCAGGGCTTGGTCCTAGGACCCCATCTCTTCTCCCTCTACACTAAATCACTGGGTAACATTATCACGTCTCATGCCTTCTCATATCATTGCTATGCTGATGATACTCAACTCTTCCTCTCCTTCCCTCCCTCAGATATCCACGTCTCTGAGCGGATTTCGGCCTGTCTGTCCGACATCTCCGCCTGGATGATGACCAACCACCTCAAACTGAACCTAAGCAAAACAGAATTGCTCCACCTGCCGACCAAATCCTCCCCCCTGACCGACCTTTCCATCACAGTCGAGAATGCAGCTGTGACCGCGTCCCCGACCGCCAAGAACCTTGGTGTTGTCCTCGATGACCAGTTGAACTTCTCTGCTCACATCGCAGCGACAACCAGAACCTGCAGATTCCTCCTGAGCAACGTCAGAAGGATCCGCCCTCTTCCTGACAAAAGAAGCCACCCAACTCCTCGTCCAATCAACAGTCATCTCCCGCCTCGACTACTGCAACGCACTGCTTGCTGGCCCCCCGGCCACTGCCACCAAGCCTCTTCAACTCATTCAGAACGCAGCGGCCCGCCTGATCTCAAACCTACCGAAGTTGGCCCATGTCACCCCACTTCTTAGGGACCTGCACTGGCTCCCCATTGCTGCACGAATCCGCTTCAAGGCCCTCGATCCTGGCATACCGTGCGGCAAAGGGAACCGCTCCCGCCTACCTCCGGTCAATGGTCTCTAACTACACACCCTCAAGACCCCTACGCTCTGCATCTTCTGGCCGTCTCAGACCCACTCCTATCCGAGCTCCGGGAGGGTCATCAAGGAGAACCTGCCTTTTCTCAGTCCTTGCCCCACAATGGTGGAATGAACTACCCACCCCAGTTAGGACAGCCGAAACCCGTCCAATCTTTCGCCGTCGACTAAAGACGCACTTCTTCAACCATTATCTGAAAAAAAAAAATATATATATCTAACCCTAACTAACCTTACTGTCATGCACTTGTCCTAATAAACTAACCTACACTGTAGCACTCAACACTTTGATGAACATTGTTACTCAGCTGATAGAGTTGTGCCATTCCTGATGACTTGTCGTACAGAACTGTAAGTCGCTACTACTGAGTGTAGTAGCCTACCTGAGTGTAGTAGCCTACCTGAGTGTAGTAACCTACCTGAGTGTAGTAGCCTACCTGAACCTACCTGAGTGTATTAACCTACCTGAGTGTATTAACCTACCTGAGTGTAGTAGCCTACCTGAACCTACCTGAGTGTAGTAACCTACCTGAGTGTAGTAGCCTACCTGAGTGTAGTAGCCTACCTGGTTGCCTACTGTATTGGTCACGCCGATAAAGTATCTTTTAATTTGAAGGTTTAAAATCTGTATTTTATCAATTCATATAAAAAACTCAATTAATTGGCAGAAGGCTGAATATGAATATTTATTTATTGTACAGGAGATGTTCTGTAAGCAGAAAGGATATCTAGAGGAGGAGCTAGACTACAGAAAACAGGCCCTGGACCAGGCCTATATGGTAAGATGTGTGTGTGTGTGTGTGTGTGTGTGTGTGTGTGTGTGTGTGTGTGTGTGTGTGTGTGTGTGTGTGTGTGTGTGTGTGTGTGTGGGTGTGGGTGAGAGAGAGAGAGAGTTTATGTATGCATTGTTGTGTATCCATGTGTGTGAGCATGTTTGTATATATGTGTCTGGGATTGTTTGTGTGTGTTTATGGGGTTGTCTGTGTATATCTGTGTTTATATGCGTGTGTTTGGGTATGTGAGTGAGTGTGTGTGTGTGTGTGTGTGTGTGTTTATGGGTTTGTCTGTGTACATCTGGTTTTCCCTGTTTGTCTGATAAGGAGTAATTTACAGCCCCATTCATCTCATTCCCCGTCTGTAGCAAATCCAGGAACTAGAAGCCACGCTCTACAATGCACTGCAGCAGGACAAGGTACGTACACTGTACTCAACTGTACGTGTTCCAAGAGTTAAACAACAGTCGTCTCCAGTTCCCAACACACACCTTGCAAACGCTTCAAAGACAGAACCCACCCCAGTCCATAAACCAGCTGTCTGTATGCTAATCATGACAGGACGGCTGTTTCAATTGCAAATCACCATGTGGCGCCATTCATTTAAATTTACATTTAGTCATTTAGCTGATGCTTTTATCCAAAGCGACGTATCAATTGCGAAATGTTTCTACATTAAAAGATGCGTTAGGAACTGGAGGCTACTTTATGTCAATATCGTTTCAAACCCCCTATGTGGTAATGTATATAACTATGTGGTAATGTATATAACTATGTGGTAATGGATATAACTATGTGGTAATGTATATAACTATGTGGTAATGTATATAACTATATGGCAATGTATATAACTATATGATCATGTATATAATTATGAGGTAATGTATATAACTATGTGGCAATGTATATAACTATGTGTAGTGCATATAACTATGTGGTAATGGATATAACTATGTGGTAATGTATATAACTATGTGGCAATGTATATAACTATGTGTAGTGCATATAACTATGTGGTAATGGATATAACTATGAGGTAATGGATATAACTATGTGGTAATGCATATAACTATGTGTAGTGCATATAACTATGTGGTAATGGATATAACTATGAGGTAATGGATATAACTATGTGGTAATGCATATAACTATGTGGTAATGGATATAACTATGTGGTAGTGCATATAACTATGTGGTAATGTATATAACTATATGATCATGTATATAATTATGAGGTAATGTATATAACTATATGATAATGTATACAACTATATGCTAATGTATATAACCGCTTGGACAGCTTGGACCTCTTGGACCCAAGTGTATTTCCCGTCAGCTGTTGATATTAACAAACACTGGAACAGGAAATAATGTTTACGTTGTCGAGCTGAAACCATCTGCTCGTATCCTTGACGCCACTGCTGACCAAAAGGAATGACTTATTTTCTCAACCCAGTGAATCACATGACTCGCGGCCCTTGAACCTTGACCCCTGTTGCTCCAGGTGATCAAGTACGGCGAGCCCCTGGACGAGTGCCAGAGGGACGAGCTGCGGACGGCGGTGGAGAAGCTGAGGAGACAGATGCTGAGGAAGAGCCGCGAGTACGACTGCCAGATCCTCCAGGAGAGGATGGAGCTGCTGCACCAGGCGCACCAGGTGTGTGTGTGTGTGTGTGTGTGTGTGTGTGTGTGTGTGTGTGTGTGTGTGTGTGTGTGTGTGTGTGTGTGTGTGTGTGTGTGTGTGTGTGTGTGTGTGTGTATATATATATATGTATGTGTGTGTATGTACAGTATGTATGTATGTATGTATGTGTCTGCGTGTGTGTGTATGTATGTACTGTATGTGTGTGTGTGTGTGTGTGTGTGTGTATATATATGTATGTGTGTGTGTGTATATATATATGTATGTATGTATGTGTGTGTGTGTGTGTGTGTGTGTGTGTGTGTGTGTGTGTGTGTGTGTGTGTTTTTTGGCATATCCATAATGTCCACGAGTACTAAGCCACAATCCTTATGATGCACCTTGCATACAGAACGTCCTCAGAGAGGTCAGAACAGTTTCAACCAGAATCAGGCATGGATGACCTGTTTGAGTTCAACTCTTCCCAACATAAGCTTGTGGAGGAAGCTATACCTCAAACAAACCCACAACCTCACACTAGAGGGCGCCGTCCTCATGGATTCCCACTGAGCCTGGTCGCCGCAGCCTTGCGTGTCTAGTCCTGAAGTAACAGCTGGTGCAGCCAGGCCACTGCAGGACAAAGCTGCTGCCATGACGACCGGTCATGTTCTGTCACTCTGAGCAGCCCTGAGTCATGCAGGGAGTGGCACATAAACTCAGTGCCATCTATTCAGTACCTGTTAACCAAAAACATCAATAATTTAATAATAATTGATAATTACTTACTCACTGCTGTGATGGCTGCCTTTCTGATCGCTCCGACGAGACTGTGCTCTATTTTGTTAATTTTTATAGTATTAGGAGTTTTATTTGCACCAACTGTTGGTGCATTATATGTGTATGACCGTCAGTCAATCATTGACATTGGATTACGGGAAACTTACCAACTGGATTACTCGCTGGATCAACTTTCCGAACCACATCAATGGCCGGAAGAAATCCTCCGGAGACTAGGACCGGATCCTTTGTTCCTAGACCCCAGGAAAAGACGTCGAGGAAAAAGGTCTGGGATCCGAAACAGGCTGAGATCCAGACGACACCGTACACCACTTCCCAGTATATTGCTAGCCAATGTACAATCAATAGACAATAAACTGGATGACATCCGAGCAAGGATTCAATATCAAAGAGACGTTAGGGACTGCAATGTCCTTTGCTTCACCGAAACTTGGCTAACACCGGAGGTTCCAGATCACGCGATTCAACCAACGGATCATTTCTTTATCCATAGGAAGGATCGGACACAATCAGAGTCCGGTAAACAACGTGGTGGAGGTATTGCCTTCATGTTTAACAAAAATTGGAGTGATCCAACGAATGTGAAGGAATTATCCAACTACTGCTCCCCAGAACTGGAATATATAACCATCAAGTGTCGTCCTTTCTTCCTCCCGAGGGAGTTAACGGCGATCGTCCTGGTCGGAGTGTATATTCCACCGCAAGCCAACAACAACGCCGCGCTCTCCAGACTCCACGACGAGGTAAATAATATACAAGCGACGAACGTTAACGCCGCCATTTTAGTACTGGGAGATTTCAATAGCGCCAATCTGAGAAAGGTATTGCCTGATTTCTACCAGCATGTGACTTGCAACACCAGAGGCGGTAACATCCTAGATCACTGTTACACGCAATTTAAAGGTGGCTACAAGGCTCATTCTGATAGTGGCTTTGGCAAGTCAGATCACGCATCCATTTTCCTTACACCAAAGTACAGACAAAGAATTAAAAGTACTCCCGTAGTCTCGCGAGAGGTGCAGAAATGGGATGTGACGTCAGAGGACACGATCCGGTCAGTGTTCCACAACACAGACTGGATTGTATTCCGCGACACAGATAACATTAATGCCTACACGGAGACAGTGCTGGACTATGTCTGTACTAGGGTGAAAGAAACAATCCCCACTACCAAAATGAAAGTTTACCCAAATCAAAAACCCTGGGTAGACAAATCCGTCCGTGAAGCTCTGAGAGAGCGCACCAAAGCATACAATGACGGCCTAGTGGCAGGCAACATGAATGACCACAAGGTGGCGCAACACAACGTAAGGAGGACAGTGTCAGAGGCCAAACGGCGCTACAGGGATAAAATTGAACTCCAGTTTGAACAAGCTGACTCTAGAGCTATGTGGCAGGGGCTCAAAACGATGACAGACTACAAAGGCGCCTCCCTCAAACTGAACAATGACATCTCCTTAGCAAACGACCTCAATACCTTCTATGCGAGGTTTGATGCTGGTAATAACAACACCAGCTCACAAGCCTCGGCAATGGGGGGGGGGGGGTCGGCTGCTGATGGAGGCGCAGTGTTCAGGGTAACAGAGCATGAGGTGAGGCGGACCTTTAAAAAAGTGAATATCAGGAAGGCAGCAGGTCCGGACGGCATCCCCGGCCGCGTCCTAAAAGTCTGTGCCGACCAACTGGCCCCAGTATTCACTGACATATTTAACCTGTCCTTAGAACAGGCTGTCATCCCCACCTGCCTGAAGAAGTCCACTATTATCCCTGTACCCAAAAAATCCAAGCCTGCTTGCCTCAACGACTACCGCCCTGTAGCTCTCACCTCCATAGCCATGAAGTGCTTTGAGAAGCTAGTAAAGGGCTACATCTGCTCCTCCCTCCCCATCAACATGGACCCCCTGCAATTTGCATACCGCCCCAACAGGTCCACGGAGGACGCCATATCCCATGTGCTGCACACAGCAGCATCACACCTGGACAAGAGGCAGGGGAACTATGTGAGAATGCTATTCATCGACTACAGCTCGGCATTCAATACCATAGTCCCCTCCATACTCATAGCCAAGCTCAGGGACCTGGGCTTGGGCTATGACCTCTGCCAGTGGGTCTTGGACTTCCTGACTGGCAGACCCCAGGTGGTGAGAGCAGGCAACTGCACCTCCTCATCCATCACCCTCAACATAGGGGCCCCCCAGGGCTGTGTTCTGAGTCCCCTCCTCTACTCCCTGTACACACACGACTGTGTGGCTCAGCGGAGTAGCAATACAATCGTCAAATTTGCTGACGACACAGTGGTGGTGGGCCTGATCTCTGCCAACGACGAGAGGGCCTACCTGGAAGAGGTCAAGGTCCTGGCGGGATGGTGCCAGGAAAACAGCCTCTCCCTGAACGTCAGCAAAACAAAAGAGATGATTGTGGACTTCAGGAGGTCGGGGGTCAAGGACTACAGCCCCCTCAGCATCGACGGGGCACCGGTTGAGAGAGTCAACAGCTTCAAGTACCTCGGAGCCCACATATCCGAGGACTTGAAATGGACCATACACATTAACAGTGTGGTGAAGAAGGCACGACAACGCCTCTACTTCCTCAGGCGCCTAAGGAAGTTCCAAGTCAGCCAGAAGATCCTTAAGAACTTCTACTCATGTACAATAGAGAGCATCTTGACCGGCAACATCACCTCCTGGTTTGGGAATAGCACTGCAAAAGACCAAAGCAGACTACAAAGAGTGACACGTTCAGCCGAACGCACAATTGGAGGGGGGCTCCCCACTCTCCAGAACATTTACAACAAGCGTTGCAAGGGGAAGGCTAAGAGAATTATTAAGGACTCGAGCCACCCGAACAACTGCCTCTTTGAACTGCTGCCGTCAGGCAAGCGACACAGGAGTCTCAAGGCGAGCACAGAAAGACTCAGAAGTAGCTTCTATCCCCAGGCCATCAGGCTGCTAAACGAACAATGAATGAACACTACACAACAACAACCACCAAACACACATAGCACACACATCCACACGCACACACTCACTTTAAACAAACACACTGTAGCACCCACTACACACACTTTATAGCACACACCCACTTTAAACAAACACACTGTAGCACCCACTCCCCACACTTTATATTTATGGATGAAGGATTGCACTACAACTCGTACACCTTACTGTAAATTGTACCTAAAATTGTACCTCATCCCACTTCTGCTTTGCACTAGATAGTACTGTACATTAGTACACTGCATAGTATTGTGTATTGTATATTATATGGTAACTCAGAACATTGTACATATGTCTATACCGAACAACTGTGACCTCATTCTTCTTCTAAATTCATGCTATATTATGTTATTATGTTATTTGATACTATCTTGTCTAGCACAGTCTCTGGAGCGTAACAGTAAGAAGCATTTTGTATGAAAGTATTCTGTACTTCTGTATGACAACTATTAAAGAACTTGAACTTGAACTTGAACTTGAACTCACTTTGTACTCTGCAATTCTCAGATATGTTTTTCTAATACCTATACCTGCATAGTGCCTAGCAGGTCCCAGCATATAGACTTGTTATGATTCATAAACACTGTATAGAGGCATACAGAATTTATAGGGTTATTTTACATGTACATTTAGTCATTTAGCTGATGCTTTTATCCAAAGCAACTTACAAGTTCTGTGCAACAAGTCAGCAGAAAGGGTACAACTCTGGTAGTGACATAGTTCGTCAAACAGTGTTGAACTTGAGAGCTACAGACTTGAGTGCATATTAGCATAGTAGGTAATAATATAGGCAAGGTAGATTCCTTAGTAGCAGAGTGCATTTCAGATATAGATTATTTTCATACAGTTACAGCATACACATAACAATATGATAACTGGCCTACTTTAAATATGCAGCATCTAACATGATTGTAAAAACGGGGGTCTAAAGATGAATTGGCTATAGATGCACTAAAAGCTATGTTCAGATTATTCTGAGAAATGAAGCTGAACTTGGCTTTTGAAGTTTGTCCCCGTTTCTCTCTTTCTTTTGATAACTTTTTCTTTGACTGAGAGTGGGAGGTTTTGATACAATCCAGGAAAGCAACGTTGCCTTTCTCATATCGTCTTTCCTCCTCCTCTCTGTTGCTGTTTTTCAGAGGATCCGTGACTTGGAGGATAAGACAGACATCCAGAGGAGACAGATAAAGGACCTGGAGGAGAAGGTAGGTTCGCTGCCAAGCGGGTCCATTCAGCGTTACTATAGGGGGACGTCACGTTTCACGAAACGCAGCTGTACAGGACTGGCTCGAGATCATCTCTCGGTTTATAGATCTGACTGGCAGTATGTTGACCATATAAGCCTCCCACAATTTCAGTCAGAATTCTACTCCCCTTTCACTCCCTTTTTTTTACGTTTTCAAAATCGCCTTTCCATCGGGTGACCAATGACAACAGGTCTTCCAGCTAGCAGGCTGCACTCTCATGATGGATAACTTAGACGAAGAAACATTCCTCCCCCAGTGTTATTCTGCGAGGTGCCTTCTGGGCTTAGCGCCGCCCTCGACTGTTGTGCTTGGTTTGAGAAATACAAGCAACCCGGAGTGTTTCTTTTTTCCGCTAGTGCATAATGATAATGAGTGCTTTCCTGCGCTGGCACATAGCGGTCAGATGCGGTGCGGAGATCGGCCTGGTAAAGACTATGAAACAAACATTATGAAAGTGGCCCAAATCAGAATTGAAAAGATCAACGATTCCATGTGATTTGTGCTGTTGTGAGAAAGAATCAGATCTGAGGCACATATGAGCAAATAAATCAAATTTGGACCACGTTGGTCTGCAGTCTGAATGTAGCCTGACTCCCTTCACAGCAGCTACAGTACAGGGTTCTCGTGTTGCTCTCGAGGCAGCGGTGGACTTCTGGGAGTTTGTAGCAGAACAGGAAGAAAGCACACTGCACTCACCCAGCTCCCTAAGATTAGAAACAGACCTTGTTGGTGCATTAGATTGAGAATCAAGAAGATGAAGGTCCATACTCCAAGAAGGCACGTTTTTTTTGTCTTACTTTATTTCAGGATTCTTCCTTTTTTCTGGTTCAATGCAGATCAAATAATGTGCACTAGGGCTGACCCCTATTAGTCGAATAGTCGACTAATCGACCGAAAGGAGCCGTAGTCGACTGCCAACCTCTTAGTCTAATGCAATTTTTTTTTTAATATTATTATAATCTTTTTATTTATTTTTTTATTTGTTTTACTTTTTTTTTTTTATCGTTGTTTCCAAAAGAAAAGAGACCTAGAAGCGTGGCTAACGCTAATGGCGTGCATACCAGAGGCTAACTGCCTAAGAAAACAGGCACAGAGGCACTGAAAGAGGATTTCACCCGTCTAATGAACACACTAGACTAGACAAATATCAAGATGTATCCATCCGTGGACCAATTGCATGCTTTTGCAGAGGACAAGAAGCCTTCAGTCGACTCCTTCAGACATTAAGCAACCCCCACAGCCCAAATGGAATGATAAAAAAAAAAAAAAAAAATATCATTTTTTTTCTTCAATTTTCCTTTTTTTTATAGTCCACTAATAGTTGACTATCGGCTAATTTCGGCCAATCAAAGTCGACTATCCAAATCCTTAGTCGGGGACAGCCCTACAGTCATACAGTCGAAAGCTGGTTTCTATCAAGTTTCAAGTTTATAAGTCACACCTCTGTCCTTTTTCAGAGTGAAATTCTTGTTTCTTGGCTCCTCAGCCTCGCAGAAACATCAACAACACAGTATAAGTACAGACGATAAGAACAGTGTGAACAATAAAAAAAACTATTTTAAATAGCAGCGTAACAATTTAAAATAGCAAATATAGCATTATGTTGAATATCAACTATATGTGTACTGTGTACAAATCAGTGGTAGTGCAAGTCAGTAATGTGTGCGAATCAGTAGCAGGAACAGCTATAAAGTAGTATTTTTCCTCAGTCGCAGCAGGTCGTTAGTGCTACTGTATTTGTTCATGAGTCTGACTGCCTGGGGGAGAAATGGTTGCCAAACAATGCTATATTGTACATGAATGAAGAATTGAAGTGTGCTTTATTAATGAGACAGCGTTAGATATTCTCTCTGTAACGTCTCGATTGACACTGTTGCCGTTTGCTGGTGACATGACCCTCTCTGTTTCGACCTGTGCTGTTACTAACGTGTCTTAAGTGGTTTCCTAACTCGCTCGCTCTCTTTCTCTCCCTGTCTCCCCTGTCTCTCCCCGCTCCCTCTCTCTCTTTCTCGCTCTCTGTCTTGCTCTCTCCAGTTTTTGTTTCTGTTCTTGTTCTTTTCTCTTGCCTTTATCCTTTGGCCTTGAGGTTTGTGGAGTGTCCCTTAGCAGAGGTGAGTCCAGCAGGCTTGATGTACATTTCACATCTTCTGCGAGAACAGAACACATTGTCCGACATGTTGTCCTCATTTACACACAACGTAGAACATTACATGTGTTGTTTAACCCTTTCACGGCCACACCACAAAGGGTTAACACTTTCACTACCACACTACAGAAGGTTAACCCTTTCACTGCCACACCACAAAGGGTTAACACTTTCACTACCACACTACAGAAGGTTAACCCTTTCATTACCGCACTAAAAAGGGTTAACACATTCACTACCATACTACAGAAGGTTAAACTACAAATGGTTAACACATTCACTACCACACTACAAAGGGTTAATCATTTCACTACCACACTACAAAGGGTTAATCCTTTCACTACCACACTACAGAAGGTTAACCCTTTCACTACCACACTACAAATGGTTAACCCTGTCACTACAATACTACAGAAGGTTAACCTTTCACTACCACACTGCAGATGGTTAACCGTTAAGAGTGAATCATCATCATCATCATCATCATCATCATCATCATCATCATCATCTCTTTTCCTCCTATACATTTCTTTATCATCTCTCTTTTCAGTCTTAAAGAGTAATAAAACACCTGGTAATTTTGCTGCCAAAGTCGTTGCTATTTTCTCCCCTGCTGCACCGTCTGCCCTGCACCAGTCTGTGATGTCAGAGTGCCTCTTGTTCTCTCTGCCCTGCACCAGTCTGTGATGTCAGAGTGCCTCTTGTTCTGTCTGCCCTGCACCAGTCTGTGATGTCAGAGTGCCTCTTGTTCTCTCTGCCCTGCACCAGTCTGTGATGTCAGAGTGCCTCTTGTTCTGTCTGCCCTGCACCAGTCTGTGATGTCAGAGTGTCTCTTGTTCTCTCTGCCCTGCACCAGTCTGTGATGTCAGAGTGCCTCTTGTTCTGTCTGCCCTGCACCAGTCTGTGATGTCAGAGTGCCTCTTGTTCTGTCTGCCCTGCACCAGTCTGTGATGTCAGAGTGCCTCTTGTTCTGTCTGCCCTGCACCAGTCTGTGATGTCAGAGTGCCTCTTGTTCTCTCTGCCCTGCACCAGTCTGTGATGTCAGAGTGCCTCTTGTTCTGTCTGCCCTGCACCAGTCTGTGATGTCAGAGTGCCTCTTGTTCTCTCTGCCCTGCACCAGTCTGTGATGTCAGAGTGCCTCTTGTTCTGTCTGCCCTGCACCAGTCTGTGATGTCAGAGTGCCTCTTGTTCTGTCTGCCCTGCACCAGTCTGTGATGTCAGAGTGCCTCTTGTTCTGTCTGCCCTGCACCAGTCTGTGATGTCAGAGTGCCTCTTGTTCTGTCTGCCCTGCACCAGTCTGTGATGTCAGAGTGCCTCTTGTTCTGTCTGCCCTGCACCAGTCTGTGATGTCAGAGTGCCTCTTGTTTAGTCTCAGACAGATTTAGCAGTAGCCTACCTCCAAAGAGGGGGTCGGGCGGAGTGTGCAGCAGCTGGTGACAATACCAATAACCAGGGCAGCAAAATGCATCATTCTTTATTCTATCTTTTACTATTTTGCAGATCTCTTCATTTCTGTTGTCATCCTGCTTGTCTTTCTGTCTTCGTTCCTCTGTTCCATGCTCTGATGTTCCCCCAATAATTCTGAGCAACAATATGAACAGTGATAATTGATCTTTGTTGTTTTAGCCCTTATTCTTTTTAGAGTAAAAGGTCTCGTTTTGTCAAATGTGCCTGGATCAAGCCCCTGCATCACTAGCTGCTATAGCGCCAACCTACTTTTTTTTGTTCCGTGAATGATGATGAAGTGAAACGCAATGCCATAGACTTTTTTTCGTCAACGTCATCTCGTTGGCAAGAACTGAAACCAAACACGCATCTTTTGGGGCTCGACTCCAGGGACCTTCTGGATGACGGCGCTTTGCACGGACAGGTTGTCAACATCGCATGGTTACATCCTGCAGATTTCTGAAACCAAATTGTGTGCACATCCAAAAATGTCATCAC
>NC_140172.1:126021145-126051145 GCF_963971535.1 Notolepis coatsorum | reverse complement strand
AAAATGATTTAACCCCTCCTCTACTTTCGTGTATATTATTAAATAAACAAAAAATGAATAATGCTGAAAATAAAAGTTCATGGCCTTTGACCTGAATTGCCCTTATTTTGCATCGTCATTTTCGGTACAGCATGTTGCTTAGCCGGTATAGACCGGTTTCAACTGGACAACGTAAGTGTTCCACGTGGACTACCTTTGATATTCTGTCGGTTGTTGGTATTAGCAATTATTCTTGAATTTCAATGGAATACTCGAGCACACTGGTATTCTTGCTACTTTACTTAATAGCATTATTAGCCATTTTAACAATATTAACAATACAACAAGTAATACACTGCAGTCCAAGCTGTTTCCTAGCAACACAATTCCACTGAAACTGCACAGTAAGGGGAACACTGCCCAGTGGAATAATTTCTACATGTTATTCCTATATGGTATTCTATAACAACTCAAAATCCTGTGATGGGAACATATTGGGTGGCCTACATTTTTCTGTCAGAGAGTAAGAGCTCATTATTTTGGTTATAAAAATCCAAATAGTTTGTTGTCCAAAAAATCTGTTTCCCATGCATTGTCTATGGAGCAGCTACAATTACAATTTAGCTGACGCTTTTATCCAAAGCAACTTATATATTGTGAACAATGTGTCACCAGAAGGGGCGCATTTCTGTCAGTTAAGGGTCAGTGGCATTGTTCGTCAAATAGTATCGAAGTTGAGTGTTACTAGGCAAACTAGGCAAAATCTGCATATGGCTCGCTGATAACAAACTATCATTACACATGGGCAAAACAGAGTCCATTCTCTTCGGTTCAAATAACAAACTCAGCAAGACCGACGGCTTCTTAGTCACAGTGGGTGACAATATTGTCACAAGGAAAGATGAAATTACCTACCTGGGTTCCATCCTAGAGGCTAATCTTTCCTGTGACAAAATGGCATCCAATGTAATAAAAAAAGTCAACCAACAAACTCGATTCTTGTACCGGATCTCCTCTCTGGTAAACAAGAATACCCTGAAGTCTCTGGCAGGAGCACTCATTCAAGGGTACTACGACTATGCTTGCACCTCATGGTACCAAAGCACCTCAAAGGCGCTAAAAACAAAATTACAAACATCTCAAAACAAACTGGTCAGACTACTGCTTGACCTTACTCCTAGAACCCACCTCACCCCTGCCCACTTTGACAATCTAGGGTGGCTTAGAGTAGACGACAGAGTACAGCAACTTGCAATGGGCCTGGTCTACAAGATACACTACACGACCAAGGTACCCATGTACATGTCAAAATACTTCCCAAAGGTCAGTGAATACCACGATCACAACACCAGAGGGAGCTCCACAAATCATGTTAAACCCAGATTCGGCTCAAACAAGGGACTAAACACGTTTCGCAATTATGCCACATCAATGTGGAACGCCCTACCCAAAGCTGTAAAGGAATGTGAATCACTACCCACTTTCAAAACCACTCTCAAAGAACACCTACGGGAGACTGCAATTCGAAACTGGCCCCTGTAAATGTCCTAACCCAACCCCCTCCAATGTACAGTAAATTACCTAGTATGGTTTTGTCAATATTCCAATGTACAGTTTTGCTTGTACAGTTGTACAGTGTTTTCCCCCAACCCCTCCTACCCAACCCACCCAACCTCCTCCAATGTACAGTTTTTACGTCAAATGTATATACTCTCTTTTCTAGACTCTTTTTGTATCACAAACAGTACTGTATTTGCAAATCTGGTATGTCATAAATGTATAGATGTAGCAGTACTGTCTATCTGTATGTCATGTATGTCATATATGTCCTGATGAATTGAAAATGGGGGACCCTGATGTAAACAAGATGAAAGTCTTTCTCTGGTCTGCATCCCCTTAACAATTGTGTGTATTGAGCTGTACTGTATGGTACCCATTCTGCAATCTGTTAATAAAGTCTTCAATCAATCAATTCAAAACTCTTGAGTGCACAGTAGTATAGACATATTAGCAAGATAGGTAGTAGTATAAGAGTAGTAGGGAACATAATAGTAAAAAGACGGTAAGCTCCAGTCTTTATACCAGATGACATCAGAAGTTAAATTTTTTTATTTTTCTAGCTTTGTGAAATATATCATATATGTTCACAAATATGGATTGAACTTTCCTATACCATGGGAATAAGTCACATTTGAATTCTTAATTTGGGTGGTGTTCTTAATGAATGAATTTATTCACACACACGATATATTACATACATATCTTCATGTGAAAACATCATCGTGGAGATTGTGTCCGTGTGCCTGGTCTCCCAAGAAGCTATATTTAAAGCTTTTGGATGAAGCCTGATCACAAATATAAACAAACAAAAACATACAACGTGGGTAGGCTTACACACCTATACCTACTAACATACATACAACATAGATACATAAATACAGACAATTAATATTCCAAAGTATGGATTCTATTTAGAGATATGATTTGAGCAGTTCCTCTTTCAGTGATTATTTTTTAATTCAACGCAGACCTTTCCCCCTAGCCTTCTTGGTGCATCGTTCACTAATGCTTTTCTTTAAGATGGAATCAAGTGTCCTATTTATGGACTTGTTTTCTCTTCAGATGTTTAATGGATCTACCTTGACCTTGACTTTAAAACATGCAAAGATGTTGTTCTGTCATTAGTCACACTCTTACTCTCCGCCCACTCTCGGCTTGTCAGTCTCACTCAGCGCCAGGGGCGGATTTAGGATTGTAGGAGATCCGGGGCTTAGCCCAGATTGGTGCCCGTTATTTTTTTCTTTTTTTGGCAGACAAGGGGAGGTTTGGCAGATTTCTTTTTTAATTTAATGAACCTGTACATGCAATTTCCTGCAATATAGAGCCTTCAATCTTGACCAATAAAGCTGCTCTTTTCACTATAAAACTCAGTTAACCATAACGTAGTTATGGTTAGATTTATATATTGGGGGGGGATATATCATATTTTTCATATGATCAAAAAGTGGTGGAGCAAGAGCATACCTTTGCTCCCCCAAGTTCAATAGTGGGAGAGCAGAGATGCTCCGAATGCTCTTATGGCCAGGCGTCTATGATTCACTGATACAAAGTAAAATAGTGCAGTGCAATAAAATAGTTAGTAAAATAGAATAAAATAATGCAATAGTGCATTGCAATAAAATAGTTATCATCGTATTTTTTCGGGAGGCCGGTAAGGAGTGCATTACAGTAGTCGAGTTGGCTTGAGATAAAGGCATGGATCTGGTTTTCAGCGTCCTTTTGATTTATAAATGGCCGTACTTTAGCTATGTTTCTAAGGTGGAAGAATTAAGTTTTTGTCAACTTGTTGATTGTGATTTAAAGCTTAGGTCTGAGTCTACCATAACACCAAGACTTAACTCACTCAAATACAGTTAGCAGCTGGATAGACCACAGATGGAAATGAGCTTCTGCTAAATCTGGTGCAAACATATTTTCATGTAACAATGATGAATTGTCAAAAAAAAAAATTTTAAATTGATTCGGGGCTTTTTAGAAAACATTCGGGGCTTGAGCCCAAGTAGCCACCCCCTAGCCCCGCCCCTGCTCAGCGCCTCGTTCTCCTGCTTAATGGAGTTACGGAGCGTTCGGGTCAGTGTAAAGTGTTTGGCCGTTAGTGGTTATTACTGCATCTGACGTGCTCTGCTCGTGTTTCACCGGGCAATCAAGTGACGGAAAATATCCAGAGCAACTAGCTCCTTTGTCATTTTGAAGGAACGAAATCATTTAATGGGAGTGTTTGACATTTTTCATATAGATTTCTCTCCAGTCGGCATCAGACAACGTCACGCTCGCAGCTCAACTTGTCTGTTGTTGTGAAAGTGAACTATACCGTCTTGTAGCCCACGCTGTCATCATGAGCCCTTCCTGTCGTCGCATCCGGAGGAGGTCAAGGTCCCTGTTCTCTCACTATAACTCTAAAAGAACTGTGCTTTCTATGGCTCTCTGGCAGCGCTGAGCTTTATCGTTGTGGCCTCGCTGGGATGTTACAGGAGTCAGAGTGGTTCCAGGATGACAGTCTGTCTTTTCACTTGTTACTCTGGCCGTCCTTGCCGAGACTTAGAGGTTGATGCTGCGCTCTGGACAGTCTCTGCCGCCAGGGGACATCTGCCATGAAAGCTCCTCTTATCTGTTCCTCCCGCTTTCACCGGCTGGTATCGGTGACACAGAGGTCACTCTCGGAGGTTATATGAAGTTACACACACTGTTCCACTGTAGTAGTGATGTGAGTTTGAGAGCAGGTCTCAGTTCAGTGTTCGTTTCAAAGACTAAATTAACCATTACCAAAAGAAAGTATCGTAGTATTTCCATCTTGGCAATAGAGTCATGCATCATCATACATAGGATTATACCGTGCCATGGTATTAGCATGACATGATTTAAGTAAACAGTGAAACCATGGCAATCTAAGACTTTTAGTGGCTAGTTCCATGGTCAATTATTGATACAACGGTGTCATGGTACCAATTGTGAAACAGAAAATACTGTAACGACCCTGAGTTTGGGGGTCATTGGTCAGCCGAGCTGTCACTCAGCATTCCGCCATCTCGGGCTGGCAGCGACGCTATTGGTCGCGCAAGCCGCGGGGTGACAGAGGCTAGAGTGCAGGGGCTGACCTGGGGTAAAGGTATAAGAGGGCGTGGCACCTAGCATGCGCTCTCTTGGTAGTATGACAGTAGCAGGTGCAGATAGTTCGGACAACAAGAGGTGATGCACCCAGTTTGTGACTGTAACCCAATAACTGTGAATAAACCAGTCAATAATGTGAAACGTTACAATACCATAAAACTACCATGATTATTGTTTAGTAAGGGAAGGCTTCTACGAGCAGTTTGAATGGTGGAAATAAAAAATGGTAAAATACCTAGGATGTTTAGAAACTTGCTTCCGTGTTTATGATCCATGTATTGTGTATTTCAGATGAAAGTGTGGCACACTTTGCAAAGACTAGCTTAGCCTAAATGCAACATGATTACCATTTCAGGTGAAGAATTAACTCCTGGTAACATATTTCTTTACATGTGAATAGAAATAAAAACTAAAATGACCAGTCTGCTGGCTGGACAGAAACACAACTGTAAAGGCCTTCCCAGCACAGACCTTCAACCACCCTCCATAAGCCAGGACTGAATCGAAGATCACACGATAAGATAAGTGCATCATGAAGTATGTTTGCATCAGACATGAAAACTCACTGTATACTATAGTATAATAAATCAGGTTTAAATATGTGTGTGTACATTTGTGATTTTAATTCTGTATTTTACTGTTAATTGTATTATATCTTTTAGAAAAGCCTCAATGGACTAGTGTTGCAAACTAGCACTTGTGCTATAAACACGCAAAACAACACATCTGGTCTGTCCACTGTGGCTGGTCCAATGTAGCTGTGGTGTCCATTTTAAATAAACGTTTCCATTCATTCATTCATCATTAGTGTCTCTCTAACCTTATTTCAGGACCAACCCTCTGCTGGCGGATGCAGCTGGCCAGCCTTCTATATGATCAGCTGTTTACCATCACTGATCTCACACAGTGGCGGCCGCTGGGTACTTCGCCACTAGGGGCGCTATACCAAATATTTTGCGAACATGTACAGTACAGTACTGTACCACGCAAGACTCATGGCAAGACGTGAGCGATTCGACTCACGCTCACGGCAATGAATCGGCTCTTATGAACGAGTCGCTCAGCTGTTACTACAACAACACACAACCAGTCAAATAAAGTATAGTCTAGACTCTAATTCACAACTTGAAACACAATATAAATAGAAAAGTTAGAAACAAAACTCGCCCGTCTCCAAACACAGGCAGATCTCTCCCTCTCTCCTTCTCTCTCTCACACACAGCGCGACGTGGAATCGATTCGTTACACAATCAGACCTATTATATACCAAGAATAACTTCAGTATGAGTACAGGGCTGTACACATATTTTGCATATTGTTAAACGAGCCAAGGCTAGCTATTAAACTATCGATATGAATCGAAAATCTGGGACCCTGATGTAAACAAGACAAACGTCTTTCTCTGGTCTGCATCCCCTTAACAATTGTGTGTATTGAGCCGTACTGTATTGTACCCATTCTGCAATCTGTTAATAAAGTTCTCATTCATTCATTCAAACATAGACGATATTGAACAAGCCATAATCCACGTATTTTCAATCCGAGAGAGCTGCAGTAGTTAAATCAATGAGCCATCGATAAATAAACAATCAGCAATGTCTCGCTTCATGAATGGCCAGCAGTAGTACTGCTCCTAAAAAAACTATTTACAACCGTTAACGTTAAGAAGAGAGAGAGAGAGAGAGAGAGAGATTTCTTCAACCTCGAACCTAAATTCCTTAGCAACCCGTGTTACCAAGTAAACAAATCACAGAACGATAGCCAGTTAGCCCGCACCAGCCTAGTAGTACTACTAACGTTAGCTCCCAGAACGATAGCCAGTTAGCCCGCACCAGCCTAGTAGTACTACTAACGTTAGCTCCCAGAACGATAGCCAGTTAGCCCGCACCAGCCTAGTAGTACTAACGTTAGAGAGAGAGAGAGAGAGAGACTCACTGTTTAGTTGAAACGTCCAGGGCAGGAAACGTGTATAATCCGCCATATAGCTTGTTAGCCAAGTGTTAGCTCAGCTGAGCTCGTCGACGTTAGCACAACACTCAACAAGTACATTCCTTTGTCCATTTCCGCTCGAACAGACTGCAAACTACCTGGCGTTCTATCGCCATGCTCTAAGACAAACTCTAACCTTAACCAACTTTGAAAGAGTGCCTAAGCTTAGTCTAAAGAACTTGCAGTCACAGCACGGCACGCTCTAAGACAAACAACAGTCCTAGTACCAGGAACCAAGCTAGAATTGGAACATTAGAAATTGGATTCGGCCAATCAGAGATCGTCTCTGTGAAATTCTGCCATAGAAAAAAATACTGGCGTCGGCCAATCAGAGAGCGTCTCCGCGAAATGCGGCTATGGAAATTCTCACGGAAGTTCACGCTGCTTTCTAGACCGCTTCAAATCGCGCTCGGATTCCAACATAATAGTCATATTTCAACGCACAACGCCGTATGCACTGATTGGCTGTGACGGAGACAGCGATCAAACTGTGACGCGCAGTCAGAGCGCTATCGCTTCTTGCCCGGGCGAGAAATACGAAAAAATAAAATAAAACGTCACTTCCTGCCCATGAAAACGCTGTTTTTTTTATTTAGATAATAACGTTATATTGTGCATTGGAAATACAAACATACTTAAAATGAGTAAATATTATTCATTTTAAACATGTTTATATTATTTATAGGGCTATAAAACAAAAAACAAAAACGTTTTTTTTTTTTCTTCTTCTCTCATTTAACAGGTGGGTCGGCGCTCTAGCGCCACCAGTGGCGAGCCGCCACTGATCTCACAGCTCTTTGTTCTCTGACCGACCGTTATATGCGACTTGATAACGACTTGTTCATTCTGAACTAATCTTTTAAATGAACTGTGAGGAAGGATTCACTCTAGACACTAATTGCCTTGTCTCCGTTAGCTATGTTCAGCCTGGCTGGGGCTAGCCATGGTCTAGCATGGTATACTGTATATGGTTGGGTTTGTGTCTCTGTTGCGTTTCTTGTAAACCCTCCGGTTGCTAGGCAACCTTTCAAAATCCACACCACCAACTGTGCTAAACCATGAGATACATCAGTCCCAGCCGGCTTTGGCCAGGGTCCAGCCACGGTCTGGCCAGGTTCTAAAGACAAAGGAGACGCTCACTGTGTGCCAGACAGGCCACAGCACGGCAATCAAACAGGTGATTTGGTATGCTGTGTAAGATTTTGCGATCATTTGAAATGAGGACGGTGAAATAAGTCATGTAGTGGTTGAGTGAGTCTATTCCATTCATCTCATTCTGTCGGGCCGGCGTTGAGGAACATGTCGTCCCAGTCGCTAAATTACATGCAAATTATTTCACGTAATTATACATGGTTGTGCGGTCCCCATTTCAAATGATTGGAACATTTCACACAATGCATCTTTAAAGGGAAACACCACTCAAATTAAAAATATTCAAATAATGTTATTTCCATAGCCTGAGACAGTTCAATCAATATTTGTGAACATGAGCTACTCTCCCCCAAAGCCAGAAACCAGATAAGTAATCAAACTTTGATGTCATCAAGTATACATATTCTATGTTCTAGGTCTCCAGACTGATACTGATCTGCTGATTTGTGTAACGTTTGGGGTTTCTATCCTCTCTCAGGAGTGGAAACCCTACTGCCATTCTGGAGTACTTCACCCTGTTCTCTGCAATTAACTCTGATTGATTGTCACTTGTGATTTGTTGTCACTAATTACTGCGTGTGGTTTGCTGGGTATTTTGCCTTTATAGTAATCCTTTGTTCTCCTGTCTGTTGTCGGATCTTCAACAGAAGTACTGTGAGCAGTCGGCCACGGACAGAAGTGGGACCTCTGGTCCGGTTTTGTTATTATGTTGTGTTAAACTATTTCTCCGTCTTGTGTACGGTTTTCGCTATTCTAAATTATCTCTCAGTTGTAGCCTGGCTACATTATGCTTTCTCGTTCCATTATCTTGCTCTAGTGTTTCTGATAATAAAAGAACACATATTTTGAGAAGAGCAACACCATCTCCGCCTCCTTCTTCCTTTCTACTATTGGACTCAACATTCCTACCTTGAATCATAACAGATTTGAAGTGAATCATGGCTCACAAAACATTTTATTGACATAGACATTGCCTTAACTCAATCTGCGCCATTCACGTATATATACGTGGTTGAATGCCAATCACGTGTATATACCGGAGTGCAGTACCGGCCAGATCCTGCTAGGTGGCAGTATCGCCCACCCTTTGAAACCCTGTTCCAGACTGTGTGTCACATCTAATCTCGTCCGGGCGGAGAATTTTGGTCCAGGCAAGTCTAGCAGTTCACCCGATCACATTGGAACGCGTCCATGGCCCCTCGATGCATGTGTTGTGCCAGATTATGTCGGGGACCCGATGGACATCAATACTAGAAATCGCGATCAGACAATTGGAATATTCTTTTTGGAATAACCCCGATCAAAGGTAAGGACTATCTGACGTCAACCTTGATCCTACAATGATTCCATATCGATCTAGCGATCAACGTATGTATGCTGTTGATGATGATCAGAGCATCAAAAAACGCCCCCTTCCCCCCCCTCTTTGATGCATTCATGATGAAACATAATACCTATTATATACCTTTGATTTGGAAACAGTAGCGTGTCCAGGCGAGTAACGCGAACGCATTTAGCAAAATGCACATATCGCTCCATAACGCAGTTCCCAGGAATTAGCCAGTATCACTCTGAAACTATACAATATTCATGACGGGATAACGCGCAAACATATACATGAAATTAGTTTTAATTTTTTACATGTTGAACGAGGGATAGTTACTGTCAAATGAGCCATAGTATTGTCTCCATAACTATAAATAGAATATAGATATAGCCCTGCAAACACCGCAACGCACAGTGAAAATGCCTATTTTAAAGCGTGGCGCATTTACTACAGGATGAGGATAATAGCTGGCAGAGAAAGTTAATGGGTTACGACACTCACATATAGAGTGGATACAGCTGGGAAAGGAGGAGTGGTCAAGTATGTTAAATCAGGTATTTCTGTGTCAATTCTAGATGCCGTTTCCGCTCACATCCCTGGCACACGGGTGGCTACAGACCACTTGGCAGGTGGGAGCCGACGCAGAAGAAAAGGGGCATCCCGTCTCGGAGTTGGCAAGTTGAATCCAGTCTCGAAGTACGGGGTTCCCCAAATACGAGACCAGAGTTTCCTCTGAAACTCCCTGAGGAGGTGGCTCTGATCCCGCTGGGGAGTTGGAGCCGGAGCCAGTCCTCTCACAGACACTGGGGAGGACTCAGGCTGAGGTTACACCTTTCGTATCATCTTCGTATTGTTTTCTTATACGTATCGCCGCGTATCGCCGCGACGTCATGCGCCTCGAGTCACACTTTCGTTTGGTGCTGGTATAGACTAATATATGACATATATGGCATATAATGACATTTTTTTACTAGATATACGGTATATCTAGCCAAAAATGTCATAGATGACTGAAAATCAACATTACTAGTCTATACCAGCACCTGCTAGACTAGAATAGGCTGTCATTAGCCTACTATGTAGCCTAAGCTACTGATTATAAATGCACAACACTGTGCAATATTACACTTACTGTAGACTTCTGTATATTTGTACTGTATTCCTTTTACTGTATATTTAATTCTATCTTATCATTCTCACAACACAACACCCCCTCTAATGCCCCTCTAATGGAACATTCCAGGTGGATGTGCGTTGCGTCACACTCCGTGGCCAATCTGCGCATGTGCATGGGGAAATCGATGCTTAAAAACAGTCTTTTTCGCTGCCAATTTAGTTCTGATCGATTAGGAATGTCTCGCGCTGTGTTCAGGAGACTCAGGCGCATACAAGTCTATTCGATCATGTCTCTAGCACCCCCACAGCCGTATCTGCAATCACTTAATGTCAAGGCTCTCATCCACATTCATTCATTTGACCCCCCCGCAATCTCCTCCCCGATTTCAGAATCCCGGAAGTGTTGCGGTGGTCTATAGGATGCCTCTGAGCATTCCCAGGGATAGCTTACAGTAGTTAGTTAGAGCTTAGTTAGAGTTAGCAACTAACATTAGTTAAGGTTTTTAGCGCAACGTGGGTATACTATACAGGAATGGCGAGGATGCAAAGCATGTTAAGGTTTTTAGCATGACGTGAGTATACTGTGACAGGAATGGCGAGGATGCAAAGCATGTTAGACCATTGGACCCGTTGCTCACAGAGTTTTCGTTGCACATAGAAACAGCGTGACTCACGAGATGAGTTGTTACCGAGCTGTCGAATGCAGGGCTGAATAACTAGATGTCATAGCTTCTAAAATTGAAGGTCCGCGCTGCTCTGTCTAATATGAAATGACAATTGCGCATTGACACGCCCACTACTCGCACACTGTGCTCCTAAATGATTTTCTCGGTTTGCACAAATCTATTTTTAGGGGGAAATGCAAGTGAAATGCTCGCACTGTAGAGCCCTGTTAGACAAGGCAAACAGATAAAGGACTGATAGGTACTAGGGCTTTCCCCGACTAAGGATTTGGATAGTCAACTTTGATTGGCCGAAATTTGCCGATAGTCGACTGGCAGTCGACTACCCCCCCGAATGCAATTTTTTTTTTAATAAATATTATTATCTTTTTTTTTTTTATCATTCCATTTGGGCTGTGGGGGGTGCTTCTTGTCCTCTGCGAAAGCATGCAATTGGTCCACTGATGGATACATCTTGATATTTGTCTAGTGTGTTCATTAGATGGGTGAAATCCTCTTTCAGTGCCTCTGTGCCTGTTTTCTTAGGCAGTTAGCCTCGCCGGTATGCACGCCATTAGCGTTAGCCACGCTTCTAGGCCTCTTTGCTTTTTGGAAAGAATACAAAAATATATACAGTATATATTATAATTTCTTTTTTCTTTTTTTTGCATTTGACTAAGAGGTTGGCAGTCGACTACGGCTATACTTTCGATAGATTAGTCGACTATTCGACTAATCGGGGTCAGCCCTAATAGGTACAATAACGAACGCTAAATACAATGACTGGCTGGTATATGAGAACATACGATCTGGCAGCATGATGACATCTGAGCCAGGTCTAAATAGATAGAGTAATCAGCCAGTAGATGTCAATCAGCTGCTCCTCTGGTCTCCACTCACACCTGCACCACATCCTGCACATCCAGAGAGAGAGAGAGAGAGAGAGAGAGAGAGAGAGAGAGAGAGAGAGAGAGAGAGAGAGAGAGAATATGATTATCTATCTTATCTTATCTAATAATTCTATTTTGAAAACAATACTGCTGCTCGCTTGACTGAGCTGGGAAAGAAAGTTTTTCTTGATATCTTGAATATCTCCTCAGATGTCACTGGACACTGAATCCTTGTGTTAATTACAGCTCAATGAAATATGGATTGCCATACACAAGGATGCAGTGTCCTCTGATTATATCACAGGAGGAAATATTCAAACTCATTAACTCTATAACTGTCAAACTAAATGAATGTGTGCAAAACAGATTAGAGCCTTGGGATTATGTGTGAGATTATGTGCAAAATAAATCGACAAAGTGCCCCTTTAAATTTTCATTATGTTGTTTAGAGTATAATGACTTTTCCGTATGCACACATCATATTAACCCCAGTCAGTCATTTCAATGCGGTGTGTCAATAGGCGAAACATGAAAAACATTGGTGGTAGATTTGATTTGCTAATAGAATACAATAACATCAACTTCTTCCCATCATCTATGAATATACAGTAACAGTACAGTGTAGAGGTGCCATACTTGAAGATAAAGAGTTATGACGATGCTCTGTTTTATTTGAATTAACCGTTTGTGAGTTGTTCCTGTGGCCCAGTTATCCAGACGGCTGTGTAAAGGTCATACCAGCCTCAAGGCCTCACATGCCAAACTCCACTACACTGTGTGTATTGTGCCAAAATGATGTCCCACATTGTCACTACTCTGCCTGAATGAACACGCATTTACAGTAAGCCAGTGGTAACATAAGACCTATTGTCTCATTAGGGACATCATTTATTTTCTCTTCCCTCCATCCATTTTTTATAATATGATGGCTGATCATCTCCTCCTTCGCTCCATGCATTGGCTGCTGTTGTGGGTTTAAAAGCCTCACTAAGTAAGGACAGTGTCCTGTAATAAAGCACTATGCTCTGGCCTGAGTGCCAGGCTGAGTGGTATGGTTGCCACAAGGTTGGGTGCATAGAGTTCAAGTGTATATAATCCCACGAGTGTATTTGCTCTGACGCGTCACTCGGATGTAGAGTAGCAGGTGTTGGACAGTATTCATTGAATTAATGCACACACCGTATGTTATTTTCTGAAAGCTGCCAAATATAATTTTTTTTTCTTTTTTGTAAACTACAATGATTTTACATTGACATCTAAACATTGGAAATGATGCTTGCAATTTGCCCCAAATTGAATTAAATCAATCAATATTTACTGAGTCAATAAGATGAGTCAATATTTACCCCAAAACTAAATAAATAAATTAAGTAAATATTTTGTTATTATAGTGGGTAGGGCATCACAGTATGATCAGATAGCTCCCATGCCTCCCACTCAGTCTGCCCTGTCTGGAGCAACACAGTATAGTTGAGTCACTGAGAGACTGTCTGTCCTGTCTTGACCACAGTACAGCAACACAGTATAGTTGAAGACAGTCGGTCACTGAGAGACTGTCTGTCCTGTCTCGACCGCAGTACAGCAACACAGTTGTTACCGTCGTAACGACCTGCTCTGTCGAAGTCTTTAAATCCTTGCTTAAGACCCATATTTTCTCTCTCTCCTTCAACCTACCCTGATCTCACCTGGTCGGGGACTGACCCTTAGCTTAATCTGTCTAGTCTAGTTTAGTTAGGATGTCTGTTATCTGCTCCCATGTCTGCTTTTCTGCAGACTTTTTTTAACCCCTGTCTCCATCTCTCTGAGTGAATTTATCGATATAGACATTCCAGTGACCTTCTACCTCATACTGGACATGAGCACCACCGGTCCCATGGAACTGCTTCATACCGCCTTCTGTCTGGCCTGCAGCGTTGAACCTTACCTGCTCTGCCTTGACCTATTCTGAGTGGTTTCTCCTGCCCCCCCGGGGCATATGGCCCTGAGCCATCATCTTGTATCTCATCCGGTTTACATAAGCTTGCAGTAGTTCTTAGTTCTACCCATTACTTAATTTCACAATTATCTTATATACTTTGATTCTATTGTCACCATGTATGCATATATATGCTCACTAGATGTATTTATTGCTCCAACTCCGCCCACTACAAACATGGGAACTCTCTAACCCCTGTCCCCATCTCCCCATCTCTCTGAGTGGTTGTCTCGTAGTGTTGACCAAGGTGGTGGATGTCTCGGGGTGATGGCCAAGATTGCATTGATTGTTCTACCCCCACATTGGTTATGTGCACCATTGAGGTCATGGATCAGCTTCACACCATCTTCCCTCCGACCTCTTCAAAACCATGCCTGTTCTAGTTCATTGCTGGGTTAAGTACTTCTATTCTATTCACATATATGCTTACTTATGCATGTACTTATTTGTGTTTCATTACACGTATATGTAGATGCTTACCAACTGTTTTGCCTGTCTTATACAGTAGCAACACTACTATCGCCGACATCTAGATCCCCCCTTGAACGGCCCTTCTAAGTTTTCTCCCCTCCACATTGCCTGTTGTGCTTTTTTCCCTATTGCTAGGTTTTTAGTGAGTTTTTCCTTACCTTCGCGTGGGGTATGTCTGGGAGTGTTGCATTCATTCATTTATTTATTGTACATTTTATTTTGGATTTCATGGTGTTTTTGTTTTGTTCTAGAATCATTGTGATGTTTCTTCTTGACTTGTTTAAAGAAGACGTGTCCGGCCCACGGGGACATTAACGCGTGTCGTCGGGCCTTACAAATACATTTGGTTTGATTTGATATAGTTGAAGACAGTCAGTCACCGAGAGACTGTCTGTCCTGTCTGGACCACAGGAAAACAACACGGTATAGTTGAAGATAGTCACTATGAGACCATGTCTGGCCCCTAACCAATGTCCTTGTTCTCTCACATACAATATGGGAAACCTCACAGATGTTTGTGGCGAAGCCGGCCACAAATGAGCTGCAAGCCATCAAGAACAGCGTCTGTCTGTATGTATCTGTGTCTGTCCTCACAAAGGCAGACCAATCAGAGAGCTTATGATTTCACTGATATCACATGCTGAAAAGGAAAACCAATCGTAACCCCTGATTTCCCTGTAACAGCTTGCCAGCCAGTATAGTCTCCCGAGACGACCTATCTCTTCCACAATCTTCAAATGCTCGGAAGCGTTTGGAAATTGCCGGGAGCCAATGTGTCTGTCTTGAAACTAAGACTAGCCAGCCAGCCAGCCAGCAGAGCAAGCCACCTACAGATGCAGCTCTTAGGACTCTGAGCTCTGCTCTGCACTGCTACTGCAGTAATCATGCACCATTAACCTGGCAGTGCTGTTAACGAGGCGTTAACGATACTGTGCCCTTGCAGTAGAGGTGTGATTTTTAAGAGCTGGATCTGTAGCTCTGAGAGCCGGCTATCAAGCCTGGCCCCTAATCGAGACAACTGTGTGTCACTATTGACAATATGGACGCTTACACAGTTGTCTCTACTCTGCCATGTCTTTTTTCTGTGGAGGACATGCTAAACCGAATCTCAGCAAGTGTTTCCTGTGCTCCTCGTTGGCAACGGCACTCGAAAAGGCACCTTGAAGTTGTTCAATCCTAGTGTACTTCAAAAAAGCCTAAATGTTTAGTTCTTTACCCTGCTTTACTGTCTCCCTTATCAGCTGACTGCTAGCATCTGCGGTGACGTAATTTCTCGTTAATTCCGCCAGTTCGCCTCTTCACAAAGAAAGTTAATCCTGATCCCTATTCGCATTTTTCTTCTGTCTGTCACTTTTGCAATTGTTGGATTAATTTACATGTAAGTGATATTTTGCTAGTATAATATTTCATTTCAAAACATATTTAATTGAATATATCATTTCAAACGTTCAAAACGTATCTGTACGGATCTAATTAGCCGACCAATATTAATGTCTTCACAGTCATAGCTACAATAGATCTATTATTATTATATTATATTATAGGCATCTTCCGTTCTTGGAAGAAAATGTCCTCCTCCCAGAACTGGCAAACTGGCAGGTGTAAGAATTACATCACTGCAGATGCCATCCATATCCATTGTCAATAGCGACACAGTTGTCTCAATCAGGGGCTATATCAAGAGTTCGTGCAATCCATGGAAATAAAGCTACATTCACCAGCAACACACAGCAGCGTAGCAGTATCCTCTTTGAGAACAGAAGTATATATTTGTTAGCATTCCGCTAATCGCTGTTCGTCGCGTATTGTGTCTCGATGTGGTTCCATGTTGTCTTGTACAAGGGCTTTCACAAACCATACACTACAGTGAACCGTCAGCATGGCATTTACATTCAATTCATGAAAGTTAACTGAAATATTACTAAATAGTAGCAAATATTTACTGAAGTTAGCTAACATGATTACTAAAATGTTTCTATTTGTTTGGATGTCAAAGGGTATTTGCAGATAGCACACCTATTTAATGTTAGCGGCTTCAAGATCATGGTTAGTTTTGTAGGTTTGCTCTTAGGTGATCGAAAATTAGCTCCTAAACTCTCAAAAACGAATTCAGCAATGCTGGCTAGCTAGATAGAGATGTTGTCAAGACTTTCATTCTATTTGTAGGTCATTTGCCAGAGTATACAGTGACACATCACTGTTGCCTGTGTGTCACATCCTTACATTAGACATAGAAAGGGGTAGCACTGTGGGGGATTAATGATATAGAATAGAAGCAAGAATCAAGAGGTTTATTTGTCACATACATACCAGGGCATACAGTGAAATGCGGACCGTGGTCATGCCCGCATTGATTGTGCAAAATACAATAATAAAATAGCCATAGAAAAAATTAAATAGGTAAGACACAAGATATGTATGGTAAAAAAAGACATGCTAAGTTCCTGAGAAACTGGTTCCTATATACACTACTATACAATATACAATTTTAACTATTTAACTCTTAAAGTATCTAAACCAGCGTTTCCCAAAATTAGGGTTGCAACCCAAAATGGGTTGCGGACCCGTTTTTATTGGGTCGCAAAAAAACAAAAACAAATTAATACATTTTTATTTATTTATTATCTTTTTTAAATAAAAAAGCTGTAGATGTGTTGATTCAGTTTGGCACCACATACTTATGTGAATCTGGGTTTTCTACTCCAGCATACCTGAAAAACAAATACAGAAACAGACTAAATGCTCAGAATGACGTCAGAATAGCACTTTCAAAAACCAAGCCCAGAATAGATCTGCTGGTTGAAAACTTCAACCAGCCACATACCTCTCATTAGATTTCATTGTGCCATAGATGAAATATTATACCCCTTCTAGCATAATGTCAGGTCAGTAGAATTTTAAAATAAGTCAGTACAAATTAATCAGAATGTTGCTCAATGTTGGGGTTTAAGGTTGAGGGACGGAGGGAGGGGGTAAGAAATGGAGAGTTGAAAAAGGGGTGAGAAATAGAAAGGAGAGTAGAACATGTTTGTTCATTTAAAATGTTTACAAAATTGTATGTACATATCTTATGAGGTGGTGAGCAACTTAACATTACACTCTGATTATTGCTGTGATGTACTTTTATAATTAAATAAATACATTTAATATACATTTGAAATTCATGGTTTGTTGTGTACTTTATCAGTAGTTTATAAATGTATGTTATGGCAATTCATGATGTATTTTTGTAAGTTTGGTTCCTGGGCAAACACCAAATTTCTCTTTTGGGTCTCGAGCTGAAAAAGTTTGGGAACCCCTGATCTAAACTATACTATACAGTACCTCCTTCCTTTAACGTGACTTTCTATTTTTTAAAGTGACATTTTGTTTAAAGTGATTGTTTTAGCGGTTGCCGCATGAGTGGTGTGTGTGTGTGTGTGTCTGTGTGCTCATGTGTACTTGTGAGTGGAGAGTTCAGTGTTCAATGTTCTGATGGCCTGGGGGAAGAAGCTGAGCCGGAGTCTCTCTGTTCTTGCAGCGTGTGACCGTAGGCGTGCGCTTGAATTGCATGGCTCAGAGTGAGTTAAAGGGATAGTTCTGGACTTTTGGAACCCTAGCCCTATTTCTTGCGTACCAATGATGTTGTTGATTGGTAGAGTCCTTTCTCAGCACAAGCCATGCTGCTCCTCACACCAGCTCTGGAAAGACAGGAGCGTGACCCCATTGACTTTGCATTGGTTTGTGGCTAACTATCCGGAGCTACATTTACATTTACATTTAGTCATTTAGCTGACGCTTTTATCCAAAGCGACTTACAAGTTCTGTGCGACAAGACAGCAAGAAGGGTATAACTCTATCAGCTGAGTAACAATGTTCATCAAAGTGTTGCGTGTTACAGTGTAGGTTAGTTTATTAGGACAAGTGCATGACAGTAAGGTTAGTCGGGGACCGGGGTTAGATTTTTTTTTTTTTATTTTTATCATTTCTGATAATGGTTGAAGAAGTGAGTCTTTAGTCGACGGCGAAAGATTGGACGGGATTCGGCTGTCCTAACTGGGATGGGTAGTTCATTCCACCATTGTGGGGCAAGGACTGAGAATAGGCGGCTTCTCTTTGATGACCCTCCGGGAGCTTGGATAGGAGTAGATCTGAGGCGGCCAGAAGATGCAGAGCGTAGGGGTCTTGAGGGTGTGTAGTTAGAGACCATTGACCGGAGGTAGGCGGGAGCGGTTCCCTTTGCCGCACGGTATGCTAGGTTGAGGGCCTTGAAGCGGATACGTGCAGCAATGGGGAGCCAGTGCAGGTCCCTAAGAAGTGGGGTGACATGGGCCGACTTCGGTAGGTTTGAGATCAGGCGGGCCGCTGCGTTTTGAATGAGTTGAAGAGGCTTGGTGGCAGTGGCCGGGAGGCCAGCTAGCAGTGCGTTGCAGTAGTCGAGGCGGAGCTAGTATGAGCATGGATTGTGCTGAGAAAGGACTCTACCAATCAATCAACAATATTATTGGGAAATAGTAAGTCTAGGTTTTAACATACAAAAAACTAATAAATCTGAACTATCCCTTTAAGTGCTGTGGAACATGCTGAGTCCTTTCGATGCATTGATTGCTGACTGGCTACCCCGCTGTTAGACTGTCTGTCTTGTTTGGAATTGGTTTCACTATGTAAGGGTCTAGAATGACAATGACAATGAAAACGACACTTATTGAAATCCTGACATTGCAGTGTCACTTCTCTCTGCTCTAATTCCTCTCCCTCGTCACAATTTATTACCAAAATAACGACCAAGATACTGCAGGAGTAATCCTTGATATTATCACGGTATTTCCGTCATTGTTTTGGTCACCGGGATGGTTTAAGTTGGATTATACACCATGATTATTTAAGTTAAAAAGTGGTACCATGGTGAGAGTTGTGTGGCAGACAGAAGGCAGAGGAGACAGGCCCAGCAGGAGAGACCCGGAGTGAACTACACCACAGAACCACTGAGCCAGGACATTTTTGTGACGTCTTGGCATCTCCAGAAACCTTGGCGCTTTAATCACATTCATGTGAGGGGAAACTTCCACTGGCCTGGTAAGTAGGCGTGGTAAATGCCATGTGAGCCAGGGGAACTGTGATAGTGCTGCTCAGCAAGGGGTGCCCTGGAAATATAGTCCCCTGCAAAAAAAACCATGTATCTCCTTCCATTTACATGATTTTTTTACAGTAAATGTTCATAGCACCCCCCCCATCCCAATGATCATAAACAAATAGGGTACAATGTCAGCATTTAATTACAAACAAAATAGGAAGTAAAAAAAACTGAGATTGTATGTATGTATGTCCCACTGAGCTGTAATCTGCTTCATAAGGATTAGCATTGATCTGCTACAAGCCGGCTACTACTGGGCTCTACTGTTTCTCTTGTTGCACTGCACACTGTGACGAGCAGAGCAGAGGTCTATTCTGATAACCAGGGCACCGCCTGCCTGTGAGCTCCACAAACCAAGAGCCAGACTATGTTATAGACCAAGCCTTTTTTTTTTGGGACTGGTTATGTGTTCAAAATAACCAATTGTTTTACCTAAGACTATTATCATTTAGATGCAGGAGTCAACATCGTTTAGTTTACAGTTAGTACAGTCAAGAAGTTGTTGTCTGCTTATACTATTATCATTAATATTAGCCTTCATTCTCATATTTAGAACCTTGTGACTTATTTGTTGTTCAAGTTCAAGTTTTATTTGTCACTTATAAACGTCCAAGTAAGTGCCCCCCCCCCCCCCGACTCTGCATTGCATCAAGAAAAAAGTAGTGAATGATGATAATAATAATAATGATAATAATGATAATAACAATACTAGTACTACTACTACTACTACTAATAATAATAATAATAATAATAATAATAATAATAATAATAATAATAATAATAATAATAATAATAATAATAATAATAATAATAATAATAATAATAATAATAATAATAATAATAATAATAATAATAATAATAATATATATATAATAATAATAATAATGAAACACTCAATGAAAACTCTTTAATAATAAAAAATACAATTCTTAGTCAAACATTCTTTTTTCGATCCACTTTTTCTCCTTATTTTTCTATTTTTCTCCCATCCCAATTTCGTACTGCCAATTCTCCCCTCCCCTGTCTTGAACGTTGCTAGACTATGCCTCCTACTGGTTGGCTGTAGTGAGGATAGAAGCCTTGCATCACGTGTCCCCTCCGGTACACGAGGAGGCAGCCTGTCGCATCTTTTCACCAGACAGCGCGATCTCTCAGCTGCGAGGAGCAACACGTGGGAGGCTCACGCTGCCCCCGATACTTCCTGTATCTGCTGTGCAGGCGTCACCCAACCGACCTGTAGGAGTCGCTGTCCTCAACATCCAATCCCCACCCATCGACTTCCACCCGCTACCTCTGTCAATTGAGATAGTATGACGACTGGCCCAAGCCGCAGGCAATGCTGACACCGGGATTCGAGACCGGAGTCTCTTGCATTGGTGACGAGCGCAATCTCCGCTACGCCACCCAGCCGCTCAATTCTTAGTCAAACTTGATGAAAAATACAACTCACTGCGTGGATAAACATTTACAGTCTATAAACAACACCATGGCTGTGGTTAATCTTTGATAAACCATTCAAAACAAATGATTTGAGGTGCTTATGGCCTGATCAGTGACCTGGTGCACGTTATATGCTGACTTGATGTGAGTTGAACCTTCCCTTGAAGAGCAGCCAAGTCTTGTTCATCTGATGACAACTTGTTAGATGAGACTGACGAGTGAGATGACCAGAGACTGTTTGATCTCACTGTATGGTGGGTGACCCTGACACACACACGTTGTGCACAAATCTCCATTGATTTCACATGCATGGGCATCCCACTGGGGTCTCTCTCTCTCTCTCTCTCTCTCTCTCTCTCTCTCCCTCTCTCTCTCTCTCTCTCTCTCACACACACACACACACACACACACACACACACACACACACACACACACACACACACACACACACACACACACACACACCACAATCTCTCTCTCTCTCTCTCTCTCTCTCTCTCTCTCTCTCTTCTCTCTCTCTCTCTCTCTCTCTCTCTCTCTCTCTCTCTCAGACTATTTAATCTATCTAGTCATAGTTTTGGGGGGATTTAATGCTTGGTGTTGACTATTTGGTGTTGGATTAGCCTAATAATTGTTTTCTATAGTGGGTTGGTGGTCCACCTTACCCCCCCCCCCCCCAAGTCTCAATTTACTCACTACACAATTCAAATGTTATTCTCTATAACCAATCGAGTGAACTTCAATATGGTGAAAACGAGCTGTTATGTAGTTGTTTAAGTGGAAGGTCACTGTGGCCACTATATGATTGTTTGCGGGTATTACATAACATGTTAAAAGGGATTTCGTTTCCATCCTGTTAGTAAATGAGATCTGAAAAGCGACTTTTAGTACCTATACAGATACCTGCTGACAGAACTCAGCAGTCTGTCACTTTGGAGCAGCGTTGAAAGCTGCCCCCCCCCTCCCCCCCTGCTGACACGAGCCTGTCTCCTTTGTGCCAAGTAATCACCCCGGGGTGTCTGCATTGTTGTCTACAGAGAACATTAACAAGTAAAGGCTAAAAAGATACAGGATTTGAACTCACTCGTGTTCTCCGCCCTCCCCGCGGGTTGGAATGGAAGGCGCAGATGTCTTATTAGGACTTCTCCAGCGTGTGGTGCTGAAAGGACAGCGCCAATATTGGCGCGGGTGCAATGACAGTATGGGGGACTATACTACATAAATACACCCAATGTAAGGAATGGATGCATAGATGGTACCGTGTCCGTATTCACATGGTCTAAACTTTGAAGGCAGTCCAGAAATATGAGTGAACACGTACAAACAACTCATTCCCAAATCTAAAAACAGGAATGCTAAAAACCTAAACGTGTGATGTCATCAGCTATAACGCCTGGAGCTGCTCCACACAGACAATGGAAAATAATGCCGAAAGTGACCCTGACAGCGCCCAGAGGGATGTAGTGTACAGGAAGGAGTGTGTCTGAGGGTACAGGGACATTTTATGTGTCACTGCTATAGAATAAAGCTATCTTCTTTTTTTTTTTCTTTTTTTTTTTTTTACTCAAACAAACATTCTGTGGGTCCACAAAATCAGTCTACCGTTAATTATCAAAGGAGCAGCTTCAGACTTTATACCCGATGACACGTCTTACTTCTCTGGTTTCTGGCTTTGGGGGAGAGCTCATGTTCACCCATATGTCCATTCTTAATTTTATCTGCTCTTATTTTAGAGCCTATGTTCGCTTCAATCCAGGTATTTGATATCAATCATATTCATACTCACATACATTCTTGTAGATTTTAAAGATGGGACATGTGACAATTAGAATTTCCTTAACCATTTTGTAAGTCGGATAATATACAGTAGGCCTATCTATCTGCCCTACTCCATTTCCAAGCACACGCGTTTTACAGCCACGGAAGTCTCCTGCTGAGTCCTTGTATATCGAGACTTAAAACCATCAACACAACTATACAGAATGAAAGCCTCTCCATTCTTATGTGTGATGGTGGTGGGACCATCCATTTGTTTGAGTTTAGATCACTCATTGAGCCATGTCAGTTTGATAGTCAACCAATAGGCCTAATAAACAGTATGCAAATGTGACACCTGCACTGTGTGTGTGTGTGTGTGTGTGTGTGTGTGTGTGTGTGTGTGCTTGTATGTGTGTGTGTGTGTGTGTGTGTGTGTGTGTGTGCGTGCGCGCGTGTGTGTGTGTGTGTGTGTGTGTGTGTGTGTTGGACCTAACATCACATGTGTTCATATAAGCACTACCACAATCCTCACGTCGCGAATCAATTAAGAGCAGCAGGGTGGTAATGAAAGAGAGAGAGAGAGTGAGAGAGAGAGAAAGATAAGTAGCCTATATTGCTTTTGTCATGGGACCTGTACACGGGCAGAACTAGTGCCACCTCTGGTTCGTACAACTCAACTCCTGCTGCTCCTCTCTGCTCCTCTCATGCTCCTGGCTGCCTCACACACACCGCAGCACTACTTTAGGACAACAGTATACTTTCGCCTTCTTTCTCGGTCATCATCCCAGCGGTGGTTCAAGCACCATGGCAGAGCGCACGAAGAACTGGGACAACAACGGGAGAAGCGATGACTTGCCAATTTACCTCGCCCGTCCCGGATCGGCCGACCAGGTGCCGCGACAGAAGTACGGCGGGATGTTCAGCAGCGTCGAGGGCGCGTACGAGAGCAAAACCATCGATTTCGACGCGCTCAGCGTCGGGCAGAGAGGCTCCCGCACCCCGAGGACCGCTAGACGAGAGACGGGCGAAGGAGCGACGATGAGCCCTACAAGTGACAAGAGCAGCTCCCCGACCGTAGAAAGTGTCCCAGAAAACAGGCATAATCGGGTGAAAGATTCTGGCGTTGAGATAAAAACGGCCCGTGGTAAAGAAGTCTTACAGAACCTGGGAGATGATGAGAAGGTAAGCTGACAAGACAGTAGTGGCAGACCGGCGAGACGAGATAGGAACACTATGAATTCACTATGAATTGAAAATGGGGGACCCTGATGTAAACAAGACAAACGTCTTTCTCTGGTCTGCATCCCCTTAACAATTGTGTATATTGAGCTGTACTGTATTGTACCCATTCTGCAATCTGTTAAATAAAGTTTTCATTCATTCATTCATTCATTCATTCATTCATTCATTCATTCATTCATTCATTCATTCATTCATTCATTCATTCATTCATTCATTCATTCATTCAACATGTATCAGCTCAGTGCAATTATATGCTTTCATTCATTAACACCGATAAGAGCTCCACTATAGCTCATCTGCTAAACTCATTACATGGGGATATTTGCCACACAAATGCCCAGACTGCTGAGATGCAAGTATGTATGATGCAAGTATGTATGCTATGCCATAGCATGACATAGTGAGGTTCATAATATGTCCATTCATCCTCACGGTTACCAAAGGGCGTCATTGGAAACGTATACCACTTAAGAGGGGCTGGGTTTATTTCAACAGCATCCGGATAGGCAGCAGACGCTCCTAAATTATGTAAGAGAGATTCTGGAGTAGTAGGTCCTGTGCGTATCATTCTGTTGCACACTTTGACAAAAGTCAAATTATGTTTAGAAAATAGAAAAGGTGTGTGTGTGTGTGTGTGTGTGTGTGTGTGTGTGTGTGTGTGTGTGTGTGTGTGCGGGCGTGTGCGTGTGTGTGTGTTGGGGGTATTGGTCATATAAATAGAACATTTCGCCTGTTTTGCTGTAGAGTCACATGTTGCACTACAATCTTATGATCATGTAGCAGGAGAAGTGGAAGGAGACTCGAGCAGACAGGCCCCACAGCATGGCTGCACTGCCTGCTGGCTGCCTTTGATGCAGGCTGGACAAATCAGATTGTCGTTTACATGCCTTCTGGGTCTCGGTCACCTGAAGACACTAATCACCCGTTCTTCTGCTGGGAACACATGGCTGAGCTTATAGCCAGTAATCATGTGCAATTTCTCCCTGACTTTTAAAGATTCTATTACTGTGTATATGCTGCTTTTCCTAACACTTTTAATAGGAGTATCTCGTAGTAGGATTCACATACATTCTTGAATAATTTGATAGTTATACGTGGAAAATATGGTTTTATTCCGGGGGTTTGAAAACATTACTGTTGGCTAGTGTTAGTGGTGTCATATGTTCCTGTTGGCTAGTGTTAGTGCTAATCAAGAGCTCAATGAGTCAGGGAAAACATGTCTCCAATTCTTATAGGTCTTGTTTTCTGGGGTGGGGCTATTCATCTGTTTCTGTTTGGATCACTGATTGTGACTTTAAACAAGCCAAAATGTTTGAACAGGTATTAGAGTGTGTGTGTGTGTGTGTGTGTGTGTGTGTGTGTGTGTGTGTGTGTGTGTAGGTGTGTGTGTGTGTTAACCTTTGAATGCCTTAATTGTACAGTAATCCAACAATATACAATACAATAACAACTTGTCTGTACCAAGTTTCATGTAAATCGGACTTACAGCATATACTGTAGGAGTTTTGACCTTCCAAAATTTAAAAGTTTGGCCTTTAATTATAGTGCCCCCATGAGGCTGATTTGAGTAATATTCCAGGAGTCACACCCTTGGCCTGCTGTCATTGTCTATATGGCAAGTTTCATCCACCACAGCCTTTTAATTGGCAAGCTATATGTTGAGCATACACACACACACACACACACACACACACACACACACACACACACACACACACACACACACACACACACACACACACACACACACACACTCTCTCTCCCCAGGCGTTCCTAACACCTCAGTAGATTGAAAATATCATATAACTGTATATACCTATAACTGTTGACTTCTATTTGTTTGTACATTGTAATTCCATCGTGACAGAAACATTGTCCTGCACATTTAGTTCTGTATCGTTAGTGGCTTAGCTTGGCATCGCCTTCTGCACTATCTCGCGTACGTGCACGCGTACTGAATAAACCACAAATGTACCTCTAATACCAGTATTAGTCTGACCACACCCCTCATCAGCTTACCTTCATAAGCAGGTGTGTGGTCACCTGCTCTCCTCCTTCTCGCTTTCACCACAAGGAAGAGGTGCCTCGGTAGATCCCCACACTTGACACCATGATGGAAGAAATTGGATTAGGAACAGCTTGGGAAACAAGGATACGTTGACATCATATCTTTATTTTCTCTCTCACTATTTTCGAGAAAATACGGCGATATTGTCTTCGTACTGGAGTGTCTAGAAGATGATGATCATTCTACAAACCCTCCACCGGTTTTCGTATTGGGAGCACGCCGCTGCATGCTTCTCAACTGCAGTTCCTTGCTGTGTTTGTTGGGGTGAAACCTGTCAGGCCACAGCTGAACTGTCGGACATGCCGCTGTTGTGAGGAGCGGTGCGTTCCAGGTTGGGTGAGTAGTGTTTGCTGGCGGGCTCCACTTGTCTGTTAGTGCTATGGGGGCTACTAGACAAAGTTTATGGAAACCGGCCCCAGGCTAGGGTCCTTTGTTTAGCCGTCTAGGCGACAGAAGGCCTTGGTCTGGCGACCATTATAGTTTTAACTAGTGGGCCGCGACCATTGACACTGGTGATCCCTGTGTGTTCTGGACGAGTGGATTCTCTCTGTCACCGTGTTAAGACCCCATCTTTCATATCCAAATGAGAGTATTCCTTCACGAGGGGATATGTGCATGTAATGTGCGATAGCGGCAGATTCATGTTCAAAGTCAGCTATACAGGCCAGTTGGTACTGTGCTGATTCCGCCGGACGTGTTAATGTCACCGTTGTGAAGCGGTGTTGACGTCTTGTTTTCTCTTTTCTCTTAAAAAGTGGGGAGGGTTCAGAACGGCGGCCTGTCTGGGTGAGTGTTATGTCATTGTTTACATGTTCATAGCTTACGGTTAGCCGGTCGGTGGCCTGGCGCGGGGTAGCTTAGGCTTCTCGCGCGCCGCCGGGAGCTCGCTCCTGATCGCGTGCGTCGTAGATCGGCGTCTCGCGAGCGGAAGCGATAGCACCCGAACGGTTGGAGCAGCCGTTAGCTTGATGCTATTCTGTTGAACGTGCTTTGATTTTTAACATGTTTTACACTCTTGACCACGACGTCATCTTTGACAGGGGATGTTCGTCAACCCTGCCTGAGCCTAGACGGGGATTGCGTCAACAAAGAGGGCTGTGTTCTACGGTGGCTTATGACTGCACTTCGCTGATCTGCGTTCCGGGCAGGTACGGGGTTGGCCAGACCCTCATAACACGTCTTCTGGTTTTACCTTGCTAAATGTATTGTGAATGACGGTGTTTTTTCCCAAAACGTGTGTTGTTGCAATGCATTTGAGATACGTTGCGGGTTGTGTGTGAGCTGTTTTTGTCACTGGCAGTAGCTTCTCTGTGCAGGTCGTGATGTATTGATCTGGTTGTTGTGTGAGAAACATCATGGTGTTTATGTGTACCGTGTACTCACTACTAAGGCAACTAACCTATGAAGCTATGCTTGGTGACGAGTGAGTAAAAGAATGTTCTTTCTCAGACTGTAATGACAATGGACAGTGAGTTCACACATTAACAGGTTTTCCTGTTTTAACTGGCCGTATTGAGGGTAAAATAGGAGGATTGTGTTTTTCCCCCCCCGGTTCCCTGGGGACTTTATCACCTCCTATCAGACATGTTGTGCATTAATTGTGTCTTTTGTGTGGTAGGGATACGATGTAACTCTCAGCTTGATTGCTGAGGTTGTGCTAAATCTGCTGGAGAAACTTATTTCCTAAAGGGAAATTGGTTTGGTTGCTGTCATGTGTGCTTAGCAAGGCCTGTGGTCGATACTAATCAAGAATGATGTATTCTCTCATTGTGATGATGATGGGTTGTGTGTGTCATGTGACCTACAACTGGGTTGTACTGACCACAGAAGCACATGTGTATGTTGGACCGGGGTTCTTAGAGCCCTCTCTATTCTGTGTTTTTCCTTAGTAAAAATCAGATAGCAGGTTAGCTCGTGCGCTGTGTGGAGCTGTGAAACGCTTCATAGGGTTGACTATGACTGTGTCATATTCTCTTTTTGTCGTTACGTCGTATCATGGGTGTGGGGTCGTAAAGGGGTGAACTGGTAACCTTTCCTCTCCCCGTTGTTCTGTCGGTCAGGGGTACACCCCCTGTCCTTCAAGGTTCCCGTCACGTGGCGGTTCGGCACGTTACGGGGGGGGGGGGGGGGGGGGGGGGGGGGGGGGGAGTTCCTGGTCCCACGGCCTGGTATATTGGGCGTGTGCACCGCAGGAATTCCCCCGCCATAGAGTACGTCACCGTGCGCGTCTCTGTTGGTAGGACTTCCGTGTGCTGTTCAGGTCCATGTGATGGATCTGTTTTCAGGGGGGGTGGTCAGGGCTCCTCCTCACCAAGCGCCTACTCAGGCCTTCTGTGAGTTCGGACTCCTTCTTCCATGTGATCCATGTGAGGAAGCCTCCATCAGAGTACAGAGCCTTCCTCCTCAGATTGTCAAAGTGAGTGGACCCTCTAGAAGGGTCCTTTTCTATTGTATGTATATTCGATTCAATTCATTTATTGAGTGTGTATGGGTTCGGTGCCTCTTCCCCGGAGGCCCTAAAACCAGTTTTTTACATGGCTCAAGGTGCAATATATTCTTTTCAATCTGTACAGCTCGCGTGGGAAGTCTCTCTGGGGATCCCCGTCTCTTTCCTATGGGAGGGTGGTGGGATGTAAAAATGTGAACATTTTTTACCCCGGCTGTGTAGACTGGGATACATACTGTTGATGCTTCCTTCTTTCTATTCCAGAAGTGTTGGAGTTAGGGAGTGTCACACCCCTCTTGTCGTTCCCCTGGGCGCCTTGGGGATTCAATGGCAGGTCTAAATAGCCTGTTCATTGATGGGGGTGTGTCCCGACGCACGTATAGTGCTAGCTCGCTGTAAACAGGCGATTGACTGGCACGCCTTAGTTGCTTGTGGTTGAAACAGCGTTTTTATAAAGCAACTGAGATGGGGGTTTTTCCTCTTCCGGCGACCACATCCCATGACCTGGGTGGGTTGTCGACGGATCCTCGTTCATGTCTGGGGGATGATGACGGGATGGATCTGAACATATGTAGTGGGGTCTCACGCCCTTGGGGTGGGCCACCAGGCGCGGTTCGTCCCGACGTCTGGGTGGCGCCTTCTTTTCATGTTAAGATCAACACGCATATCTGCCCTTTTCCTGGGGCATGTCGGCGTGGTTAGGGCACGGGACTGGTTCTGGTCACGCTGGTCCAGATCAGTTGAACCCGTTGTCCGCCGGGGATGCAGATCTGCTGTTCTGGTACCCTGAGGGACTTGGGCTTTTTTCAGGGGGAAAAATGCCAGGTCGGTCTGGGTGTCACAGGGTTAAGCGCTATGGAGACCCTGGTTGGGTATGTTTTTACTCAGCACTGTCGTCATGGCTTACAGCCATGCCATTCTGTACGCGCTCGATCTCGTCGGATCTCGGCCGCTACACAGGTTGGTCCTGGTTAGTACTTGGTTGGGAGACCGCCGGGGAATACCAGGTACGGTGTGCTTAGGGGCTGGTTCTCCATTGTTTTTCGCTCCTCTCTCACGCATGGCGAAGAGGGGCCTGTGGGGGTGGTTTTTTGACCTCCTCTGGTGACCCTGTGCTTCCCGTACCGCCAGGCCCGGTCCGAAGTGATGTTTGCGACCCGTAGGCCTGGGTTAACCCTTTTTGGAAACTGAAACACTTGTACTGCGGTATAGCCGGTGTATACCCGCAGGTGTGTTTTGGAGTTTTTTCTTGAGGGGTTATAGGAACAACCACCGCATTGGGTAACACCGAGGTGGTTGATTCCCTGGTGTGTTGGAGCAGTGTCAACTCCCGGGTTCACCGGTTGAGGGTGCCCCTGCACGTTCATGACGTCTGCCAATCGTGTCAGCCTTCTCTGCCTCGACCCCTCTGGGTGGGGGTTGTTAAATGGAGGCTTGGTCATGCAACACCGCCAGCTTACGCTCCTTCCGCCGGGGCGGCTGTGTTCAGCTGTCCCCTCTGGCGCCTGTCTCGTCCGCAGTCTCCAGGCTAGGGTTAACAGCCTGTTGCCTGGTTTTTCCCCGGTGCGCTGCCTGCTTCCGTTGGTTAACCTTTTTTGTGTGCTTACGGCCATGCTGACTGCCTATTCTGCAGGGTCAGTGTGCCAGGCGGTGTACTATTGGGGGGACGGGGCCCGCTCGGCTTACTGGCCTGGTTGGTTCCGC
>NC_140172.1:125981145-126011145 GCF_963971535.1 Notolepis coatsorum | reverse complement strand
CGTGCGTGTGTGAGACAGGCTGCAGGGGGGGGGGGTAATGGGGGGACAGGCTCTATGGTGCTGACAGCTGTTACTTCATCCAGCCCCTCCCACTTCTTCATGAAAATACCACACAGACCATTCCATGCAATAATTACCCAGATCACTGACACAAAGTCATACATTTGTTCTAGCTGCTGACATAACCAGCAACTACTTGAATATATTTATATGTATTTATTATTTATTATGTATATATATATATATATATATATATATATATATATATATATATATATATATATATATATATATATATATATATATATATATATATATATATATATATATATATATATATATATTTTGTTATCTCATTACAAAACGAAAAAAATTATTAATTATTTCTTAAAAAAACGACAGCGTGTCTTGGGTTTGTTGGAGGAGTCTCATATCTAAGAAGAAACTCTCAAACAATTAGCCCTTTAGCCCTTCCCAAAAACAAATCACCGTTTGAAGCTAAAAGGGAGACTAAGATTGCATGTATTCAATGTGTCACAGAACAGCTCTGAATCGGATCACAATCCAACCTCATGTGTGTCTTGGGTGCATTTACACCTCGGTTTTTAGGTGGTTAGATGAATAGTTCTGATTTTTGGAACAATAAATGGTTTGCAATCTGATAGCGCTTTAAAGGGATAGTTCTGAGTTTTGGAGCCGTAGCCCTATTTTCTACTTTACCAATGCTGCTATTCAAGTCAAGTCAAGTCAAGAGTTTTATTTGTCACGGCATACAAGTATACAATGAAATGCGGGTGGCCTTGCCCGCAACGATGTGCAATACAGTGGTACAACATATAATAGAATCCAATAAAAACAACAGTGTGCAATAACAGGTAACAGGTAACATGGTGTGACATCTCGGTATCTGTACATAGTTATTTACAGAGCATATAGGACATGCTAGGTAGCTTTGGTAGTGCAATACACTGTTCCTGTTGTTATACTAATTTAAAGTGGCCTTTCCTTTTGGCAATAAGTGTGGGTGAGTGCGGTATGAGTGTGTGCCCGCTCATGTTAAAGTGTTAAAGTGGCTGCTAGTGTGTGAGCGTGCACAGCGTGCGTGTCGTGTGTGTGCTCATGTGTGCTTGTGTGTGGATAGTTCAGTGTTCTGTGGCACTCAATGTTCATTGTTCAAGGCTCTGATGGCCTGGGGGAAGAAGCTGAGCCTAAGCCTCTCTGTCCTCAGCAGCTGGAACAGGCTGTTATTGGGGTGGTGGGGGTCTTTCATTGGGGGTCTATTGATCGGTAGAGTCCTTTCTCAGCACAATCCATGCTGTTCATCATACTACTACTGTAGCTCCACAAACCAATGCAAAGTCAATGGGGTCAATCTCCTGTCTGCACGAGCTGATTGAAGACAACTGAAGTCTACTTTGTGTGCCTTGTGGACTATATTTCAATTGTCTTCAGTCAACACATAATATACGGACAGGAGCTTGACCCCATTGACTTGCGTTGGTTTGTGGCTAACTAGCCAGAGCTAATGAGGAGCAGCGTGGATGGTCGCTGAGAGAGAACTCTACCGATAAACAACACCATTGGTAATTGCAAACAGGGCTACGGCTCCGAGAACTATCCCTTTAAAACGCTATCCGATTGCAATCCAATCATCGGTAAATGGTGTGATATAATCTCATTACAATCCTCTCGTGTGAGATGCTTCTCTGTAGTATATGCCAGGCTGCGGTGGGATAGGACCACCAAAGCAAAAGAGTTACTTTCCATATTGAAACAGGTGTACGAGGGATCTCTCTTCTCAGGATACTGTGTTTATGGACCTTTCCCACAGCAGACATTTTGACGTGTCACAGAAGGGTAAACACAGCTGTGACTAATAACATTAATAATGGCTTCGTAGCCTTCGTTCCATTCAGGTGTGCCATGGTGAGCCACGCTAGAGAGCCGGCGTGCACAATACCCTCACACTGGCACATGGGTAAATGGACCCGTTATTAATATCACAGCTGTGTTTTACCTTGCTGTGACACGTCAAACACGTCTGCTGCGAAAAAGGTCTATTCAGTATGAGGATACACTCGTAAAAGAGAGAGGGGGGGGGGGGTTGAAAGGACCAATACAGATTTATTTTCTTACGGTCTTTGTCGTTTGAGAGCTTGATCTGTAGATAGTTAATAATAAGTATGTTTCTTTATGTATTATGAATCATAATATATGGGTCTGTATTAGCCTACTCCAGTATTTACAAACTATTATCTACGAAAACAAACCTTTCACAGCTCCCCAACCCATCTTGATGTCAAATTTAGGATATGAGTCTCAGCTGTCTGGTTTATAGTTTATGAGGGGAGCTGTGCCCCGTTGAATAGCAGGTTATATTCATTATTAAACTGAGCTATATTCACTTTATTGTACCTTGATGGTAGTGATGATGACGAAGATGTAGTACTTCATACCAGTTTACAGTGCTATTCAGACTAGAGTTGCCTATAATCTAGAAGACCTAACCTCTGCACACGATTGCCCGAGTTGTAAAGTAACTTGATCCACATAATTAGGCACTTCATGTGCAATAAATCTCTTGAATAGTCCAATAATACAACCAACTGCAGTTTGTGTGTCTGTCACAGTGGCATCCTGTGCACCAGCTGCCGTAGTTCGCCCTCTTGTGGAAGAATTGTGGCACTGCACCCGTCTAACTGAGCGTATTATAGAGGGAGGGGCCGGGCGGATCATTGGCAGAGTGACTAGACTAGACTGTGGACGCGCTCCCATAGCTCTCTCTGTGAAGCACTTTACATCGCAGCGAACAGAGAGGCGACCATTCCCTGATTCTCCCATCCAGGCAAAGGCCGCTGCTGCAGCATCCGAGAAGAAGAGGAGGGGATATCTTTTCAAAAAGCATTGATCCAAAGGTGGAATCACTCATCGCACGCTCGTAAAAATGTCTTATCAAGGCAAAAAGAATATCCCAAAGATCACAGTAAGTACAGTTATATTTATGCTTCACTGACTTGAGTGTCTGAGAGAGGCTGCAAATCACTGCAGGTTCTTTCTCTCCTTATTCTTTCATGCACGGGTTGGGAGCCAATAGGGGTTTCCTAACAATTTGGACATTTGGTGTTTTCTTGTCTTTTCATTGTCAGACGCACTTGGCTGAGAGGCAGCCGGCGGCTTATTAACGTGTAATGTGCAGAGAGCGAGATGACACGACTGGCTGCCATAGTGACAGCCAGGCAAGGATACAGAACAAGGCGTTTTCTTAAAGCTACCCTGCATCCTCTTTGTTGAGGGTGGCCGTGCGCGTCCATGTGCCCAGCCGGCTCCTAGGTATCAATGTTCCCTGTAGGTATTTCAAGTATTTATTTAATATCCATTTGGGGACTTTCTCTGGGTATGAATCATCATAACTCAATTTAGCCCAAAATCAAAGAATGAATAGATTTTCGATGAGAATGTCAGATTATTTAATAATAGGCTATGCTGCTACTACAGTATGGATCAGTGTTGATAGATGGATAGCTGATAGGCCATAATTAGGAAGTGGGAATTATAGAAGCCTATATTATTATTATTATGTTAAAATGCAATGGCCATATAATTATATACACGTGCGTCTGATCTGCAAACATTTCTCTCATACGTATAGCCTAGCTCACCCTTTCTTCAAACGTATATTAAGATATTCTGTTAATCAAATGTACCGGTGGTGGTACCGAGACTTTGATTTAGTGGCATCTGCATGTTGCGCACTGGCGCAGGGGATATCATCATCCTCCACGCCCAGATTTAGGATGAGTTGGGGAGACAAGTGAAGTCTTCCGCAGAAATGGGGCATCATTAGGAATTCCGCATCAGAACAAGTAGTCCTGCAGCCTATTGAGATCCCTGTCTGTCTGTGTCTCTGGGGCCCCCGGTGTAATTCAGGGCAGTCAGTGTGGTGTCGCGGCCGGCTGGATGCTGGTGCAGAGCGCGTCTCTCCATCCACCCCTCCCTTCTCTCCCCCCCCCCCCCCCCCCTCTCCCTCGCTCTGTGTGCGTGCGCGTGTGTGCGTGAGAGAGAGAGAGAGAGAGAGAGAGAGAGAGAGAGAGAGAGAGAGAGAGAGAGAGAGAGAGAGAGAGAGAGAGAGAGAGAGAGAGAGAGAGAGAGAGAGAGAGAAAATGCCGGCCGGTTCATTGTTGCGAGTTGAGACTCAGGTAGGCAGCAAGGGTGTTGCGAGTTGAGACTCAGGTAGGCAGCAAGGGTGTTGCTCGACTGGGTGAGAGGCACGGTAGTCAGTCAGTAGGCAGCACATTCTATATGAATTGAAAATGGGGGACCCTGATGGAAACAAGACAAACGTCTTTCTCAGGTCTGCATCCCCTTAACAATTGTATGTATTGAGCCGTACTGTATTGTACCCATTCTGCAATCTGTTAAATAAAGTTTTCATTCATTCATTCATTCATTCATTCATTCATTCATTCACACCCTTTGTCTGATGTCCTCGGGTCGGATGGGGTGGGATTGACACAGCTGGCCTGTAGGGGTCTTCTTCTTCTCTCGTACACAAGTGTACAGTTATCAAATATCAATGAGAGAACTGTGTGTGGTATATCATCACAGTAGAGTCTCTTGTCAGTCACTACTGTTAAAGCAGCTCTGTTTAAATGGGCCAACGGTCTCTCAATAAGTGAAGGACATTTCCTCTGCACTCGCCTGATTTCTCTGGTCTGGAGCAAAACTGTCCTCAGTGGACAGAATTATTTATGGGAGCTAATGGAGGGCTACTCCCTGGTTGTGATGGTGATGATGGTGATGGTGATGGTGATGATGATGATGGTGGTGATGATGATGGTGGTGGTGATGATGGTGATGATGATGATGGTGGTGATGGTGATGATGATGATGGTGGTGATGTTGATTATGGTGATGATGATGATGATCATTATTATCAGTAGTATTGCAAAATAACTAGTTATTAGTGCTTCATAAAAAAAACGATTTATTATATTATAGTAGCATTATAGTAATAAGAATACATATCAAACAGCCTAAATAAATGCATCAAATTAATAGAAATCTGTAAATAAAAAAAATATAATAAAAAAAAGTAATTTAAAAGATAACACTGATCATTGTGCAAGGTGTTGATTGATAGACTGAAGAAGAACCATGGAACAGTCAGACCCTGTGTGAGGATCTCAGGCTGCGCTGCAGCCCATCAGGAGTTAAAAGTCTGCATTGTAGACAGGGGCCATGCCGAGCCCTTTGACGATCACTCCAGTGTGATTAGAATTGAGAGAACCTACCGTTCTAATAACGATGTCACCATGGCTGCCCGCTGAAAGCTACAGAGTGGTAGAATAATTATAGAATTCTAACATAGGAAGAAGAAAAAACACCTGAAATGGTTAAACATGTTCTGTGTCAAATCAGTTCTAAAGCCAACTGGTAGCAGATGCATAATGTTAAAATTGGGGCCAATATGGTCTCTTTGTTTGGCACCATTTGAAATTTGAGTCGCTGACTCCTGGATGAACTGGGGATGTGAAGAGTGACACAGGAGATCAGTTGTACTTTGGGACTGTTCGTTGACCATATTCCCATGGTGGCCATTTTACTCTTGTGTCATGTCGAAATATCCTTGAGCAAGACACTTAATCAAATCAAATCACATTTATTTGTAAGGCCCGACAACACACGTTAATGTCCCCATGGGCCGGACACGTCTTCTTTAAACAAGTCAAGAAGAAACATCACAATAAGTCAAGAACAAAACAAGAACACCATAAGGTCCAACAAATTTTAAATAAATGCAAAAATAAATGAATGAATGCAACACTCCCAGACATACCCCACGCAAAGGTAAGGAATAACTCACTAAAACCTAGCAATAGGAAAAAATGCACCACAGGCAGTGTGGAGGAGAGAAACCTTAGAAGGGCCATTCAAGGGGGGATCTCCCTTCTTAGATGTCGGTGATAGTAGATAGATTAACCCCTAACGGCTCCCGATGAGCATATTGGCACCTTGCATGGTCGCCTCCGCCGTCGGTGTGAATGTGTAAAAATGTGAGGAACAAATTGTAAAGCGCTTTGGATAAAAACTCTATATAAATGCAGTCCATTATGTACTGTATCCCCTCCCTACTTTCCATTTCCCCATGTGGAATGCACTTGATTGAATAGCTCTAGTGTGACATCTAGTGGCTGAATGTTATCTATAGCACCTTTAATACTATTATTTTAAGTTGTGGTAGTAGTAGTAGTAGTAGTAGTAGTAGTAGTAGTAGTAGTAGTAGTAGTAGTAGTATGCTAGTATTGCAGTAAGGGTGACTTTCGGTGTGTGAATGTGTGAGTGAATGGGTGAACGTGAGACATAAGTTTGCTTTGGATAAAAGTGTTATATAATGCAGTCCATTTACCATCTGGGACAGCACTACATTAAACCCCATGCTTTGACATAGACATGCAATTGACTATACGCTTCATAAACAAAGTGAACTGTTCCTTTAAGTAAAACAGAGATTGTGATTTGTTGAAGTTTAAATGGGGACCAACCGGTATAGGGTCTTCATTATCTTCAAAGGCCTGTTCCGTACACTGAGTCTGTGCATTAAGTAAGACAAGGTAGTATTGTCCACAAACGGGTTAGATCTATCAACCGAATATACAGTCTTTTAAGTCACGTTTCTTTTATTTGACATGGACAAAAACATTGGAACTGCAACGTACAATGGACCTATCTCAAACCCGCCCTCTTTTCTTGATCCTCCAATCACAAGTCAAGAAAAGAAGGCAGGGTTGACCTTTGAGATAGGTAAATGATGCACACAGCAGATGCATTGTGTTTAGTGTTTGTAGTCGAAATGCTGATTTCTCTTTTTAGCCGAAATATGAAGATGTGCAAAAAACACTTAACACAAAATGAGAGGCTGTCTGTAAGAATCCTTGAGGTTCACATCGAGGGGTTCTAAAAATCTGAATTTAGCTTCTCTGAACAAGCCAGCTTAATGACACTCAACTCTACTGGTAAATCGACCACAACCCTTGTCGCCGATAGCTCTTGGTGCTGCACCACTGACAGGCACAGCGTAGGCAGGTGATCCATGTCCGAGACTCGGGCCCCCAGGGTAGCAAAACGTTGTCGCCTTTGAGAGGCCTTTGTGTTACCAACCACACGTGGGGATTAGAGCCAGGCAGCGCCGTGGTGAGGATGCAGAAATATGCATCTTTGTGTCCGCGTTGGTGACCACGCCACTAGGCCTACACTAGATGACGCAGCAGGGCGTGTTCGTACCCTGAATAACTCAGTTCCAACAGCGGGAGCCATGCGGATGAGCACCTGCCGCAGCAGGGCTAGTAACACGTGCGGCAGTCAGGGGTGGGGTAGGCAGGGGTGGGGTAGGCAGGGGTGGTGCAGGCAGGGGTGGTGCAGCCAGGGGTGGGGCAGGCAGGGGTGGTGCAGGCAGGGGTGGTGCAGGCAGGGGTGGTGCAGGCAGGGGTGTTGCAGGCAGGGGTGGTGCAGGCAGGGGTGGTGCAGACAGGGGTGTTGCAGGCAGGGGTGGTGCAGGCAGGGGTGGTGCAGACAGGGGTGGTGCAGGCAGGGGTGGTGCAGCCAGGGGTGTTGCAGGCAGGGCTGGTGCAGGCAGGGGTGGTGCAGGCAGGGGTGGTGCAGGCAGGGGTGGTGCAGGCAGGGGTGGTGCAGGCAGGGCTGGGCAGGCAGGGGTGGTGCAGGCAGGGGTGGTGCAGACAGGGGTGGTGCAGTCAGGGGTGGTGCAGGCAGGGGTGTTGCAGACAGGGGTGGTGCAGGCAGGGGTGGTGCAGGCAGGGGTGGTGCAGGCAGGGGTGGTGCAGACAGGGGTGGTGCAGGCAGGGGTGGTGCAGGCAGGGGTGGGGCAGACAGGGGTGGTGCAGCCAGGGGTGTTGCAGGCAGGGGTGGTGCAGGCAGGGGTGGTGCAGACAGGGGTGGTGCAGTCAGGGGTGGTGCAGGCAGGGGTGGTGCAGGCGGGGGTGTTGCAGACAGGGGTGGTGCAGTCAGGGGTGGTGCAGCCAGGGGTGGTGCAGCCAGGGGTGGTGCAGACAGGGGTGGTGCAGCCAGGGGTGGGGCAGGCAGGGGTGGTGCAGTCAGGGGTGGTGCAGACAGGGGTGGTGCAGACAGGGGTGGTGCAGACAGGGGTGGTGCAGACAGGGGTGGTGCAGCCAGGGGTGGTGCAGGCAGGGGTGGTGCAGGCAGGAGTGGTGCAGACAGGGGTGGTGCAGTCAGGGGTGGTGCAGGCAGGGGTGGTGCAGCCAGCGTAGCAACACCATAGTCAACCATCGAAGCACCAATTCTCAGCGAGGGAGCGTGGAACCAGAGGCCTTGGAATGGACTCTTTTAACAGCAGACATTTTGACGTGTCATAGCAGGGTAAACAGCTGTAAATAACAACATTGATAATGGCTCTGTTTCATTCAGGTGAGCCGGGGAGGCAGCATGCACAATTCCATGCATAAGCCTACTGTATTGTATACTGTTTACTTTTACTCTTACTCATAGTATACATTGAGACATTCAGATTATAATTCTGTATTTTATTGTAATTATAATATAACTGATAGGGCATACAGACCCGCATCTGCCCCTTTGATTACACTGTTTACTTTTCTTATATTCAGAGTTAATTATATTGTTTACACTGTTTATTTTCTTCTGATATAATCTATTTTTATATTCAGATCTAATTCTATTGCCTATGCCTATGTCTTTCTACTATTACCCTGCCCATACCTGTACCTACCCCCCCCCCCCCCCCTCCACTCTGCTATGACACCCACATTTCCTTAAGGGGATCAATAAAGGAATGTCTTATCTTATCTTATCTTATTATCTTACCACGGCCATGGCACCGGAACACCTGAATTCAACGGCCCTGTGATTAATGTTAATAGTTACAGCTGTGTTTACTCATCTACGACACGTCAAAATATACTGTATGCTGTGGAAAAAATGGTTTGAAAGCTGAGTTAATTTCTGTGTGGAGAAGGTGGTTGGATCTCTTCCTTCTTGACTTTGAGTCCATTCCTTCCCAGCATCCAGGGCTCTGTGTCCAGAGCGAGGGGAGGGGAGCACACGGTGGTCAGTGATGTACTGTAACTCGGGCAGGAAGCACCTTATCATGGAGGATGGATTCTATCCATGGAAAAGCCATTTCCATGGTTTTCTTCTAGTTTACAAGTATCTTTGTGGAGGTGGATTCCGCCAGAGGCGTCCAAGAACGAGTCCAGCTATGCTTTATTTCCCCTATCTGATATAAAGTTTGAGCTCTGTGGTGGGGGTTATAGCCTTGGAATCCATACTAGCTAGCTAAACATTTTGGTTGCATGAAATCCACTCTTCTCCACAAATTCTCACTCAAGCAGAAAAGTACGACAGAAGGTTAAACATGACTAGGGTTGCCTGGTACAGCTGGACCTGTGAGCTGCAAGCCGTTATTGCAGGGTATTGAAACAGAAACGGTTACTTGTCTATCCTTGAAATTTGCACAAGGTTTTTTATGACGATTGGACAAACGGTTGATGAGTCTTGGCTAGGGCTGGGCGATAAAACGATAACGATAATTATCGCGATATATTTTAATAATCGATATCGATTGATAATAAAAAAATATCAATACAATTAAAAAAAAAATTGTGACAGGGCAGTTTTAAAGCCAGAGACAGTGGACAGACTTAAAGTAATGGCTTTGCTTGTCCAAATTGAGATTTATTTTACTCTTGTCCATTTATTTTGTTTGCTTTCTAATTTAAAATACAGTTTGAAACCGTCTGTACACAGTAGGCTATGTGTGCTAGCAGAGCTAGTCTCCAGTCGCGAGTCACGGTGCACATGTGCGGTGGTTTGTCCACCAAAAAAGCGCCAAAAGATAGAAAAGAAACTAGCAGAGCCAGAACTATTCAACTCCCCTGGAGCCACAGCCAGCAGAGAAGCCTGTTTACTTTCGCTTTCAAACCAGCTGCAGCCTGAGAACTGGAGTGTGAGGGGATGGAACACTAAAGATGGCGGCAACGACACATAATTGCTGCAAAATAAACATACATCTGTTGTTTAAAATATATATATTTTTTAATACTTATAACAATATAGATAATTATAGATATCGAGTGATATGATATGGTTATCGATATCGATATCGTGATATAATTTTTGGGCATATTGAGTTAATTGGGCAAACTGTTTAACCGATCGGGACCGTTTGTGTCCAAATGTCCAAATGCTCTGTGCCAAACTTTGTATTCATAGGGCAATAATTGAAAAGGTGTTAGGAGAATACATTATTATTGTTATTATAATCTTTTTTATTATTATTATTATTATTATTATTATTATTATTATTATTATTATTATTATTATTATTATTATTATATTATTATTATTATTATTATTATTATTATTATTATTATTATTATTATTATTATTATTATTATTATTATTATTATTATTATTATTATTATTATTATTATTATTATTATTATTATGGCACAGTGGTATATATACAATATGGTGGACAACATGGGTAGAATGAGGACACCTAGATAATGTGTATGAAGTATGAAGTCTTGCAGACTTACTGTGCGGGACAGTAGGCCCTCTGGGTCCAGCAAAGTATTCACACTGGATGAACATCTACTGTCCACCATCTGTCGCAGTCTACTGTACATCTCTTCGAGCGAGAGACAGATATAGAGAGAGACAGAGAACAGACCACTACTTATGCACTTTTGTACAGCACGTAATTGAGTTGCACTTAATATAACCTTTGATTTATACGCTGAACATCTTTATCCGGTTAATCCACTGGTCGCTCCGCACCGTTTCCACAGCAGAGCTCCTCCACGCAGCCACGAGCTGTGCGAACCGTTTAAGCTGGAAAAGTCTTGTTAATAATGAATTTCTGCTGGTCCTTTCTGCTGGTGTATTTCCATGTGTCCTGCTGTACGTTCCAGCTGTTTCCTCACGTCTGCCCGCCTGCCAGAGACCGGCCCTGGCCGTCACAGCCCCTAGGTGCGGCTCCTCTCTTTCCTCTCTTTCAGTTTTTTTCATCAGCCTCACAGTTACCTCAGTGTTACACCACGCTGGTATAATGTCATCATCAATAATGCCCTCCAGCTGGAACCGGCATCTGTGGGCAGAATCGGGGGGGAGGCTGACGGCAGAACCACCCCGCACCACAAAGTGCAGGGGCCTGCTGTGTTGGTGTACCCTGTGCCAGCTCCACGTAGCCTGAGAGCAAAGTGGGCCTGACTGCAAGTAAAACACCCCGCAGACTGTGTGACCACCCAGCTATATTGCTGTGCGACTCGGTCACCATGGCGACCGACGTGGCGCGGAGATGTGAGGGGGGGAAATTACCGGCCGCCGTTCTCCGGGGCGCGGAGCGTTCCGCTGTCAAAGCCGCCTCCTGCCCAAAGAGGAAGTAGACTGACCGCTGCTACCTACACTCGGATTCATTTCCCTTAACATATTGAATGAATAATGTGATATTATTGTTTCTCCCCCCCCCCTTGTTTCTTTTGGCTCTTTTTATAAATAAGAACCAAGAATTAGATGGAAAAGGTTAAGTGATTGAATGTCACGGCGTCTGTGCAGCCTTGTTTATTCACCGTCTCCATGGAAACGACATTGAATGCAGCCATAAAGGTACAGTGTCCTTGTGCCGAAAATATAGTTTTCTGATCACTTAAATCACTGCATCAATCAATGTTCAGACAAGCTTAATCTTTGGTCATTTGTCATACTCTGTACACGCCTAATTCAACATTATCGCCGCATTTTCCTTCCAAATCATTTGGTGCGGCGGATGTCCGGATTGGGTTCCAGACCGGGGCCCTCTTGGGGCAGAGCTGTTTAGCAGGCTGTGAACGTACAGGCGCGGAGACAGCTCTGCGTAGGAGTGTGACCGCCCCTGTGTTACTCTGCTGCATGCAGCTGGTCTCCTCGCAGGGAACCAGGAGGGCGAAACAAGCGCTACAGTGAGACACGCAGGACCACCGCTACCTGTGTGTTCATGTTTAGTCTAGTTTGTTTGGATCCCCACTAGTTGACGCAAAGAGCGCCGACTGGTCCACCTGGGGTCCAACTTACATACAACATACAAAGTAGAAGAGAGAGAGAGAAAAACAAATAAGAACATGCAAGAAGTAGAATAAGACGAATGAAAACAAGCCAGAATTCTACTCAAACAGAACAGTGACCGCAAGCACACAAATAATGAGTAATTGCAAACTCCCACACAAAAAAAAAAAACTCTGGAAATCGAAAACGCGCAGACTGCCTGATTAAATGAGTTGATGAGTTTTCAGTTGCTATGGCTACCGTGCCGACTCGGTCTATCATACGATCAACATTCCAGAAACTCTGGGGAGAAAGGAGAGAGAGAGAGAGAGAAAGAAAAACAGGCCTGTGTGGCAGCTTCTCTTCTTTTTAGATTGATAAGTCTCATTGTTTTGACTTTTCCAGCATGAAAACTGAAAAAGAAAAAAATTCTGAGAGTAAATATTTTGGGTCACTAGGCAACAGGGTTAGAGCAGCGGCACTGGCTTTGCATGCAGGATGACTTCCCTCTTCCACCGGTCTCTCCCTGCCTCCCCCGCTGTCCCGCCCCCCTACGCCTTCTCTCCAGACACAGAAAAGGGTCTCTCTCACTGCTCACGGAGGCCTCTTGGTATCCTCTCGGCGTGGCTTTTGGCCCCAGTGTTTTCCTAACATTAGCAACAACGCACACCGTAATGAGCACAGAGGAAGGCCTCAAAGCCTGACCACTTATCAATGTTCAGTTTGTTCTGGTGAAGCTGGACAGCCATGTCATGCTACCGGGACAGTAGCAAAACAACAGCATCCTGTCCTCTATTTTTAATCACAGCTGGAATGTGTAAGACAAAAAGGGACAGTTTCCTGCGTAGTGGGAAGAGCTGTTTTGCTAGGCCCCCCCCCCCCCCCCCTCCCGCTGTACTGTGGGAATGCTGAGGTGTTTGGACTTCACCGGGACCTGAATCAGAAAAATTATGTAAGGAATGAGTACAGTATGTCATAGAGAAGTGATAAGAAATCAATTGCGGTCCTGATCTTAAAGGAACATGCCAACATTTTGGGAAATTAGCTTACCGTCTTCTCCAGAGAGAGACAAGAAGATAGATACCAGTTTCCTCTCTGTGCGTTCAGTAGAAAGCTATCTGGCTGCATGTCAGCCTAGCTTAGCACAATGAATGGAAGTGGACATGACCGGTTAGCCTTTGGGAGAGGTGTTAGTTGGACAATGCCTAGGCTAACCGGTAAGCTAATTTCCCCAAATGTTGGTGTGTTCCTTTAAGACGACTCGTCCCTTTAGCGTTCATCATTCACGGTTGTTTCAGCCGACAGGCGAAACCGATCAGCGGCTCCCAAATCTCATAGGTGAATAAATAGATGGATAAATGGAGACGGATGCTATCTCTGCGGTGGTGGCGTCATTTTCAGAACGCTGACGTTGAGTCATGTTAAAGGAACACGCCAACATCATGGGAAATGCGCTTACCTTGTCTTCTCCAGAGTCAGACAGGAATATGGATACCAATTTCCTCTCTGTGCGTTCAGTAGAAAGCCATCCATTCATTTACAGTATCTGTCTTCTCGTCAGACTCTGGAAAAGACGATAAGCGCATTTTCCCATAATGTTGGCGTGTTCCTTTGAGTACAACGGCGGGTACAACTCTGACGCCCAGCTCCTTGTTGCTGAGGGAAGCCAAGCAAACTTTAGAGTAAACTCCACCCAGAAAGTGCATAAGGATAAAAAAATTTAATAAAAAAGTCCATTCATATCGGAGTCAGATAATCTAACGCTTTCCATGCCGTTTCCCTATGCGTTGTTTGTTTGGTCGGTTTGAATTCAATCACATGTCCTGAGATGCTTCGCCAACAATTACACACTGACCCAATTGTTTGGCTCGAACGGGCCAAATTGGGACAGACCTTTGTCAGGCCTTTGTGGCTGACCTCAGTATGTCACGCTCACCGATGATGTTATCCTGGAAGTTAATCCTCAGGCTGTTCTGATTTGTGGAAGTTTAAACAAGTCGAACAAATCCCTGTGATCTGTCACTTAGAAAACGACGAATCCTTCATCTGTTGCCAGGCTAAAGACTTTGTAGACGTTGCACACACTTGGGTATGATTTAAACCGGGGTTGGGTAACTCCTCGTAGTGACCCGTTCAGTGCTCACTCCTCCTGAATGGCTGTAGTGCTATTTGGTAATAGGCTCTCAAATAAAGACAATAGCCATCTTAGTGTTGCTTTCTGGTTTTTATTTTCTTTATCCATCACAAGGAAGAAAATGGTCAAATGTTTTGATAGTGAACTTTGTCACTGTGGCTCTCTTGAAGGGAGAAAAGGTCTATGAGGTCCCCAAAACACGTCTTTGAAAATACTGATTATGCATTCTAGTAGGGCTGTACCGAATGCTTCGAAGCTTCGATCATAATGTTGACATTCGAATTCTAAATCAACATTTGAATTTTGAATTTTTTTTTCAATCTGTTTAAACCAATGGGGGTTTTCTTCACAGTTGCAGTTAAAGATTAGGCTACACTAATATTATAATATTATACTATAAGACGTCACCATCACTTTCATACCAACCTTATTGGATTATTTATGTTGACGAAACTGATGAGTTATATTCATTAAAGAAAGTTGATTTAATAAAAGGAAAATAATAATTTAATCAGATTAATCACTGTATTCAAAATTGAGGATTTAGTTTGAGAAAAAAATTATATATATATTTATTTAAGTAAATTTCTTTTTTATAGACATTCGAAGCTTCGTTCGAATACTTCGATTGAAGCTTCGAATGTTAAAAAATGACATTCGGTACAGCCCTACATTCTAGCATGCCTCTCTATCCCTCTGTTTCTGTGTCCGTCGCTTTAAATGCAAATGAGCTGCTGCTCCCCAACTCAGGAAATTCAGATCAAACGAGGCGTTGCAGATCTTACCAATTAAGATCCAGAAATTCTATATCCTATTTCTTGCCTAAAATGTTGTCAGAAATGTATTCTACTAGTGAACCGTTTAGGTGGAAAATGAGAGCGCTTACGCTTATGCGCCAGCCACCTTTGTCGTGCACGCCTTTCCCGAACTGCGACACGCACCTGCCTTCAGATCAAACTGTCAAACTAGGTGTTGCAGACGATCAAATATGAATTAAGATCCAGCAATTGCATTATCCTATTACTTGCCAAGTCACCATTTTGTACACATTTCTCACATGCACATCCAAGTCAAGGACCATGCATGGTCTATGAGCCCTGCTTGAAGTATGAGAGGCGAATCTGAACCTATCAGAGACCCACATGTATGTGTACATTAAAAAGGAGTTTCTCACAATATGTGACATTTAAATAGACATGCAGTATGAGTAACCCCAGTGTATTTGGAACACTGATCTTTGTGGGTTATGTTGTAATGACACATTAATTATTGGTTGAGAACGATACACGTCAACATGTGAGGGGGGGGGGGGGGAAATCGCTCTAATACCTCTATGTATTTTATATTTTTTTGATCTACTTTTTCTCCTCCTTTTTCTGTGATTTTTTTCTCCCCATCCCAATTTACCTCTCGTGCCAATTCTCCCTCCCCTGTCCTGATTGTTGCTCGCATATGCCCCCCACTGGCCGGTTGTAGGGAGGATAGAAGCCTTGCATCACATGTCCCCTCCGATACATGTGGAGGCAGCATGTCACATCTTTTCACCTGCCAGCGCGGACTCTCATTTGGCGAGGAGTAACGTGTGGGAGGCTCACACTACCCCCGCTATTTCCTGTCTCTGCTGTGCAGGCGCCCCAACCGACCTGTAGGAGTCGCTGTTCACAACGACCAGACTACCACCCTTCGACTTCCCACCCGCTAACTCTGCCAATTGAGTTTAGTATGACGGCCGGCCCAAGCCGGAGGCAACGCCGACAGCCGGATTCGAACACGGTGTCTCTTGCGTTGGTGACGAGCGCAATGTCCGCTGCGCCACCCAACAGCCGCCACGTCTATGTATTTTCAAATGATAAACCAAACTTTGGCAATGGCTTCCCAACTTCCAGAAATAGCACTACTAGCACCGTAGTTTCTCTTGTTTCTTGGTAGGTCGCTCGCGGTGCGCCGGTGATCAAAGAGCTACTGTATTTACAAGAAAGTTTAAAGAAGTTACATGCATAAGATAAGATAAGATAAGATATTCCTTTATTGATCCCCTTGAGGAAATTCAGGCGTCATAGCAGCATGGCGGAGGGGGGAGGGGAGGTACAGGCATGGGCATGGTAGTAGAAGTAGTAGTAGTACTGTAGCAATAGTAGAAGACATAAATATAGGCAATACAATTATAGTACAGATAGAAATAATCAGTGTAAACAATATAATTAACTCTGAATATGAGCAAGTAAGTAGGCAGTGTGATCAAAGGTGCTGAAGATGAGGGTCTCTATGCCCTATCGGTTATATATTATACGTTACAATAAATCTGGTCAATAACACTTGAATCTGAATATATACTCTACGAGTAAGTAAAGTATACAGTATACATCATGGTCACATTAAATGTCATAATGAAGAAAGTCAAAGATGCGTCATGTGTCCCAGTAAAATGGAACGTTCTTATATAAATCAACATCTGGTTGGTCAGCACGTGTCATTTCCTGCCTCTTCTGCTGCGTCACTCATCAGCCCATTGGACAGGAACTCTTTAGCCCTCACTGAAAATAGGACACTTGCTATTCTATCAGTTATTACCAAAGGCTTTTACATAAATAATAAGCTGAGCACTGGTGCGTTAACAATTTGATTGACAGGCGAGGGCATGGGTCAAACTGTTGTTGTTGTTGTCGTTACCCTGCCTATACCTCCCCTCCCCCATGCTGCTATGACCCCTGCATTTCCCCCAAGCGGATTAATAAAGATACATCTTATCTCAGGACAGAGATCATTGATGATGACATGACCATGGTCACTTAGCGCAAGTACACACACACACACACACACACACACACACACACACACACACACACACACACACACACACACACACACACACACACACACACACACACACACACACACAACCAAACGAACAAACCGGCCACGAGTCGCACACCGCTGATTATATATACACGACGACATTACGTCACAATCTGTCCTGGCTTCACAATCTTCAAACAGTACTAGAGAGAGAGAGAGCATGTCCAGTGTCTGGGCGTTTTCAGAAGCCGCCCATGTGACGCGAGCGCTCCAGCGACCGACCGCCGAGTGCCGTGGAGTCGGTCCCGCCGCAGGCCCGAAAACCGCCCTGAGGATCCAGCCGCGGCTGCAACAGAACACTTGAGTGGCGTGACGGCTGCAGTAGCGCTTCATTATGTGTGGCCGCCGCTGTCATATTTGTGTCATAACAAAGGCTTTGTGGTTTATAGGGTATGAGTTCCACAGAGCCTTTCCCTCTTTGTTGATGTACGGGAATGTCTAATCGATCAACGTTTGGTTTTCATTCTGAAACCCAATAGAATTGAACTGAACGATATGGCGATGACTACAGTTTGGCAGCTTCCCCGTTTCCGTAGCACAGAGACCACTGCCTCACGATCATAACTACATGTGGTAATTTCCTGCATCAGCGAGACTCTTTTCATTTACATAGAATTGTGGCATTGATTGAAACTCAATACAGAGAGTAGATTATTTCCTCATTTATTTCCTGCAATCATTTATCCAACAGCAATTATGAGAATGACAGGAACTTACATGGTGAAATCTGAAATGATCTTCTTTTGACATGCGTTGACAAAATATCCATGGCAATAACACGCGTTGGAAGGCAGTCATATTGTCTATGTTCACTGGAAAATTACATAATGCTTTTTGTGGCCCAGTTGAGATGAGTGTTGTAGACAAGTGACATTTGGGGGGCGGAGAGAGATTTGCCAGAGATTCCAAAGAAAAGCCACATAATAACTGTTATGATTTCATCGGGAATCAGAAAGTGTTGAGAAGTACCAATTAAGGAAATGTTTCCCACTGCAATACTAGCCTACTACTACTACTACTTATAATAATAGTATTAAAGGTGCTCTTCTAGATAACATTCAGCCACTAGATGTCGCATTAGAGCACCAGCATGCCATCCCAATCAGGTGCATTCCACTTGGGGAAATAGGAAGTAGGGAGGACATACAATCAACATGTAAACAACAACATAATTTTGGACCCGCAAATATTTTTTAAATCAATATGTTTTTTTGCGGGGGGAAAGCAATACTTTTATTCCACACCTTTCTAAAAACCTCTGTGAGTGTTTCTTAAATGTACATAAAATGTTATCTATAGCACCTTTAATAATAATAATATTTTACACTATTATTTTGGAATAGATTACATTAATTTGACTTACTCATATGTAAAATTATATAATTCGGAATCTGACAGAATATCTGATCGGATGATGATGATGATGATGATGATGATGATGATGATGATGATGATGATGATGATAATGATGATGATGAGGATGATAATAAACGCATTGGTTCCAGTGTAACTGTTGCAGTGAGTAAGATCATGATGAAAGCAGCAGGGTGCTGTATCCTGCAGTCTAAGCGTTACTGGGTTGACATGGGAGGAGTTATTGATCGCTACAGTCCTCACATGCTGTGTCAGTGGGAAAAGGAGGCAGAAACTGATAGATGCGTATGTGCATGCGCCTGTTAGTGTGTGTGTGGCTGAGCAAGTGTGTGGAAGGGTGTGCATGCATGCAGCTGGAAATGTGTGAATCTTTACATGTGTGTGTGTGTGTGTGTGTGTAGGCGTGTCATGGTACCGCAGTGCCCCTGCAGGAAGGCACACTGTGTACTGCAGCAGAGTAGCTTGGTTGGGACCAAGCCCTATGGATCAGCCCTAGATCTGCCAGTCAGCTAATGGATAAGGTGTGGCTTATATTGGATACACAGTACTTAAGCCTGACACAGTAAGTTAGCTGGTTAGGACCCAGTGAGTCACAGTGTGTAGATATAATGCCAATCCTACGAACATGTTGCTAATTCAGCTGGATAACCTGAGGTGGAACTTGTACTTTGGACTGATTTCAGGTAACCTGTATGAAAGAACCAGTTACAGCTAGTGGACATAAATTGGACCATAGTAACTTATATTTACATTTAGTAATTTAGCTGACGCTTTTTTTTGCATTTCACTATAAAGCGTGCCATTCCTCGCTTGGATCAAGAATCAATCTAAAATCAACGCTAGATTATCGGTATTATGTTTCATCATGGATGCATGAAAGGGGGGGGGGGGGCACCCCTCCGTGCTTTGATCGCTACCAACGGAACACGCCGCACACACACACCACACACACACGCCCCGATCAGCATGAAGGAATTTTTGGATCAACGCAATATTGATACCATAGTCCTTACCTTGACCAGGATCTGTCCCCGAAAAGAATATTCCAATTATCTGATCGCCATTCCAAGTACTGATGTCGACCGTCTTTCCAACATAATCCAGCCATGAACACGAACCGGGGGGGGCCCGACCCTCGTCGATGCAAGCGTTATAAGCGCTTGCCCTGCTGGAGTAGTTAGACCCTGCCCGCACGCCGCAGCTCGGCCCACACACCAAGCCACATCGTTTCAAATGGAGTGCAATAGCGGCCGCAAGGCGTTAGGCGGCGGTATTGGACGTTTGCGATCTCAGACCCATTCCCAATGATAACAGCAGGCTGGATGGGTGGATTATGAATGGAAATAGCGAATACAAAAAATAATGACCAAAACCCGACTTTTCTTGGGTTTGGCGCTCAAGCTAGTTAAGCTAGTTGACTTATGTCGGGTCTGGCATCCATTGTGTTAAGGATTCACATACCCCACCAGTAGGCTAAACATTAAGGATTAATATAACCCACCAGTAGCCTAAACATTAAGGATTCATATCCACTAGTAGCCTAGTAGGGGGATTTAACTGAAAAACAACACTGGTTTATGCTGCTGGGTGGCGTAGCGGAGATTGTGCTCGTCACCAATGCAAGAGACTCCGGTATCGAATCCCAGTCTCAGCATTGCCTTCGGCTTGTGGGCCGGCCGTCGTACTGGCTCATTTGGCAGAGTCAGCGGGTGGAAGTCGATGGGTGGGGATTGGACGTTGTGGACAGCGACCCCTACAGGTCGGTTGGGAGACGCCTGCACAGCAGAGACAGGAAGTGGCGAGGGTAGTGTGAGCCTCCCATGCGTTACACCTCGCCAATGAGAGTCCGCGCTGGCAGACGAAAAGATGTGACAGGCTGCCTCCTCGTGTGCCGGAGGGAACACGTGATGCAAGGCTTCTATCCTCTCTACAACCGACCAGTAGGGAGCATAGTCGAGCAACGTTCAAGACAGGGGAGGGGAGAATTGGATACACAAAATTGGGATGGGAGAGAAATTGAAAATAAGAAGAAAAAGTGGATAAAAAAAAACACACATTGCATTGCACACATTCATTTAGTTTGACAGTTATTGAGAGTTAACGACTTTGAATATTTCCTCCTGTGATATAATCAGAGGACACTGCATCCTTGTGTATGGCAATCCATATTTAATTGAGCTGTAATTAACACAAGGATTCAGTGTCCAGTGACATCTGAGGAGATATTCAAGATCTCAAGAAAAAATAGTCTTTCCCAGCTCAGTCAAGCGAGCAGCAGTATTGTTTGGACCTCCACTCAGGAATTTTCAAAATAGAATTCTTAGATAAGTCTATTAGATAATTTTATCTATTAGATTAACCTTAATGTTACTTGTGTGTGTCTCTCTCTCTCTCTCTCTCTCTCTCTCTCTCTCTCTCTCTCTCTCTCTCTCTCTCTCTCTCTCTCTCTCTCTCTCTCTCTCTCTCTCTCTCTCATAGACATACGTAGTTTGTCACTAGAGCAACACCAAACCAATGTGGTGTTTTACAAACACTCAACCAATGGGGCGTAGAGCAAACCAAACTATCTAGGCCTTGCAGATCAATTATGACTCAAGATTCAGCAATATCATATCAAACTTACCACTAAAAATGTTGTCAGAAACATATTTTAGGGTAACCTTATGTGGGAAAGAGAAAGTTGACAAGCGAACAAGCCGCCATTTTCTTTTTGAAATGCTGAATATGTAATATATGTACGTACAGTATTTGTAATACGTACACGTTGTGCGAAGTGGGTATCAAACAGGAAGGAAGACTGTCGGGTTCTAAACTGTGGATATCAAACAGGAAGGTAAAGATTAGGCTTGGGCGGTATCATTTTTTTCATACCGTCATACCTTGCTGACATAATACCCCGGTATGACGGTATGACTTTCATTTTCATCAGCGGGGGGGGGGGGGGGGGGGGGGGGGGGGGGGGGGGGGGGGCGGAGCTTATATTGAAACACGTTGACATTAGGGCCGTTCTTTCAACTGGTACAAAACGCTGCTGCCAGACTGTTGACCGGAACCCGCAAGAGAGACCACATCACCCCTGTCCTTGCCTCCCTCATTGGCTCCCAGTACGCTACAGGATAGATTTTAAGGTTCTCCTATTTGTTTTTAAAGCCCTTAATGGTCACCCCCCTCCTACATCTCAGACCTCCTATCCCCCTATTCCAACACCAGTCCCTCAGGTCAGCCGATCAGAGACTCCTGACAGTCCGGAGGTCTAACCTCAAGCTCAGGGGGGGTCGTGCCTTTGCTATCGCAGCCCCTGAACTGTGGAACAGCATCCCCACCTCCATTAGGCTCGCCCCTCGATAGATGCCTTCAAATCGAGGCTCAAAACCCACTTCTACCTACTAGCCTTTTCCGTTCACTGACTCATGCCCTGTTTTCCTGTGTTTCATGTGTTTGCCTGTGTGCCCTCCATAAAACGGAGTGTGATTGTTGTCAATATGTATCTATGTGTATCTACCCTCTGTACAGCACTTTGGTTGACATGCGTCATGTGAAATGTGCTATATAAATAAATCTGATTGATTGATTGATTTCAACCTAAAAGTGCACTTTCTTCAACCTCGAACCTAAATTCTTAGCAACCCGTGTACCAAGTAAACAAATCACAGAACGATTAGCCAGTTAGTTAGCCAGCAACCAGCCAGGTACCGACGTTAGCTCCCGAAATGATTAGCCAGTTAGTTAGCCAGCAACCAGCCAGGTACAGACGTTTAATTCCCGGAACGATTAGCCAGTTAGTTAGCCAGCAACCAGCCAGGTACCGACGTTAGCTCCCGGAACGATTAGCCAGTTAGTTAGCCAGCGCGTCACGGTATTGAGAATCATACCGGCGGGATCTCGAAATATCCTGGTATACCGTAATACCGTCATACCGCCCAAGCCTAGTAAAGATGGTTTAAACTATTAACAATAATTCAGAACTATTTTATTGCACTGCACTATTGCATCATTTTACTGTCTATTCTATTCTACTATTTTATTGCACTGTACTATTGCACTATTTTACTCTGTCTATTCTATTTTAGCCTACACTTTTATTATTGTCAATTTTAAAAACTGAATCAAACCATAAACAAGGTGGCCTATTGGGATGTTAGATAGACATTTATATGTCTGCACTTTATGTGCTTATTTTATGCTGTCTTTTTTTTCTGTTGTGAAGCACTTTGAGTTGCAATTTATGTATGAAAGGGGCCATACAAATAAAGTTCATTATATCATTATTATATTATTACAATTATGATACAATATGTCCATGTATTACATATAACACGCACTCGCTGTCCAAAGGTCAACTACCAGAAACGTCCCCTGCAGCAAAATAGAAGGAAAGAAAGAAACTCCAGACAGAGAGCGGTCAATACTTTTTCTTTTGTTTTGCATAATTCTACTAATTATACCGTTAAGTCATCCCTGCAGCATTTTGTTATTAAACTTTGTCCAAATATTACGTATGCTTGCCTCCAACAAAAAACATGACAGAGCCAGGGGGGGGGGGGGGGGGGGGGGGCATTTTCAAACAGGGAGTGCCGCAGCTGACAAAAATGACACATCACATCTCTGAACCGTTGATGAGACGAGATGAGCAAGACTCGCTTCACTAAATGCTAATATAAACATGCATTCATTACCCTTGAAACTGTTAGTAAAAACAGCTACGTTTCTCTGTTACCGTATGCATCTGTACTGTCTGCCAGTAGTGACGGCTGTGATCTACGCCGGCGCTGTGATCCGAGCAGCACTGAGAGCACAGAGTGCTGTAATGTGCAGCTCCAGGGTGTGGCTGCTTGGGATGACTCTGTTCCTCTGTGCTCCATAGCATCACTTACACACACACACACACACACGCACACACACACACACACACACACACACACACACACACACACACACACACACACACACACACACACACACACACACTCACACACACACACACACAGTGTGTCTACACAACCCGCCACCAGTGTTTGTTGCATGTGTTTGTGAGCTCAGCAGATATTGGCTCTGCGTCAGCCGAGCCACACATACAGCATGCACTTCCAAGTGTGTGGGCGGGGCTGCAGGCGGGCTCTCTGTCTGACCACACCTCTGCCCCAGCAGCCAACACAGTGCAGTCAATCACAGTTTAACTCTTTCAGGTGTTCATTTCTTTTTTGGGGGAGGAATGTTCCCTCTGCGTTATAGAGATCCATAGCTACATCGTCAGTAGAATGTTATAGGATACCATCTCACACGTGAGGTCACGCACCCTGACAGGGTTAATAAAGAGCACGATGGGAGGAGGATGAGCCATACAGCAAATAGGCCAACGGTGTAATTTGATGATCAAATATTGATCAAATATACCTCCTGTCTCCCTGGGATTGGTTCTTTGAAGCCTCTACAGTCAGCCGTGTGTTTTTGATTAGAAAGTATCTTTTTTTTTGTATCCACTTTTTCTCCTCTTTTTCTATTTTTCTCCCATCCCAATTCCACTGTGCCAATTCTTCCCTCCCCTGTCTTGAAAGTTGCTCGCATATGCCCCCCACTGGCCGGTTGTAGGGAGGATAGAAGAAGCCTTGCATCACGTGTCCCCTCCGATACACGAGGAGGCAGCCTGTCACATCTTTTCACCTGCCAGCGCGGACTCTCAGTGGCGAAGTGTAACGTGTGGAGGCTCACACTGCCCCCGCCATTTCCTGTCTCTGCTGTGCAGGCGTCCCCAACCGACCTGTAGGAGTCGCTGTCCACAACGTCCAGATTACCACCCATCGACTTCCACCCGCTGACTCTGCCAATTGTGTTAGTATGACGGCTGCCCAAGCGGAGCAACGCAGACAGCCGGAGTCGAACTCGGTGTCTCTTGCGTTGGTGACGAGCGCAATGTCCGCTGCGCCACCCAGCCGCCATTAGAAATGATCTTGATTTGGATGAACTTCTTCTTACCTTAGAGTAGTAGATATGAATATGAATTGCCCCACGCGGGATCAATAAAGTTGTCTGAATCTGAATCGGAAGATATTCAACGTATATTACAGCTGGTGAATCAACCGATACCATATTAACCAGTGAGTCACCCTTCCATCTAGCACCCACCCACCCACCCAGTCAGTCAGCCAACCAATTATCCACCCAACGATCCAGTCGGCCGACCCGCCTGGCATCCAGCCTTCCACTGTGTTATAGCTACATGACCGGTTGTCAGCCGCCCATCGAACTAGTCGGTGGAGCCAGCAGCCAAGCCTGTTCTGCTCTCCTGCTTCCCCAGCCTCCCCCTCTGTGCAGCGAGCCAGTCGCCATGGCAACGGCCTGCTAGTGTCCGTCTCTGGGTGCAGCGGCAGAGGAGCTAACGTCTGACAACGCCCTGATCAGGCCGCATTATGGGATGGAAGGTTGATGGGTTTGCCTCGAGGAAACCCTGCTTTGTCCTTTCGTTTTTACAGGCACCAAAGCTTTTTTCAGTGAGGACATACACAGTCCTCTAATGTTATGCATTATTCATGTTCTGATGAGCATATTAGAATCTAGTCAAATTTAAAAGATTAATTATTATCTTACCTACACACGTTAAGGTTCCCAGAGTTTGCACTGAATTAGAAATCTGCGTTTAGGAATATTTTGCAATGGAATATTTTGCAATACATATATGCTCAGTTTAAATATTTAATAGCAAACCACTTCACCACAGTCTGCAGTTGTTTTAAATGATTTAAAATGTTTTATTGATTGACTTTCTGTTTCTATATTGTTTTCTTTTTTGTATTTATTATGTTTTGTATTTCTCAACGTCATTGTAAATGAGAGCTTGCTCTTAATGATCCTTCAAGATTAACTAAAGATTGAATGAATAGTTACCATATTAGTTAAACATGTGTGTACATATACCTTTAGGCCTAGTATTAAGAACATTGCAGCTTGTAGTGTTATTCATTTAGATGGTGGTTTATGTGGATGGATAAGTTGATAATGGGAGGTCCTTTTTTCAAGCACCCTGTCCTCTCTTCTACTGTCAGCCACTCATCCAGCATCATCACTGTGACTGCTCTAGGTCATGTGACATGTCTGCCAAAACCAGACGACCAGCAGGAATATAGGTTACTGTGGAGGTTGGCTGCTCTGTCTGTCTGTCTGTCTGTCTGTCTGTCTGTCTGTCTGTCTGTCTGTCTGTCTGTCTGTCTGTCTGTCTGTCTGTCTGTCTGTCTGTCTGTCTCCCTCCCTCCCTCCCTCCCTCCCTCCCTCCCTCCCTCCCTCCCTCCTCCCTCCCTCCCTCCCTCCGTCCCTCCCTCCCTCCCTCCCTCCGTCCGTCCGTCCGTCCTGCCTCCAGTAACCTCTATTTTTGTGATCAATTGCTTTCATCAGGGCACCAAGCCTGTAGGGCTGAAACCCTTTGGTTTTTCCTTTTTTTTCGTTTTTGATGATGACAAGGGGAGGTCACGTTCCAGGGTTGTGTGACAGGTTGTGATAACATGTCACAATGCCACGTCCCGGGGTGGGTCGTCTATCATTATGACACTTTCTATAAATCACATTTTAGAACATTTCCTAAAAAGCATGCGACCCCTCACAGTCTTTGCCATAAAGGCTTTAACTTTTCCATATAGGCTCGAACCACAAGACGACAGATTATGGTCACATTTATTTGCTGCTGTTTTCCTCTCAGTTTCCCATGGGGGGCTACTGTACATGCGGACATGGAACGTTGCACCGTGTGTGATGTCATCCAGTATGACACGTCCCTGTTCTATATCTCCCAAACCATTTGACTTTCAAGATGTCATAAAGAACTCACCATTCCAACCATCCGCCCGCCACCAAAACCCTCCTTAACCACCAATGGCTGCTTTTTAGAAAACCTCCTTCTAACCCCCAAAATGCATTATGATAATTATAGGAACCTATTGACAACGGAATTCTGTCATTTTCAGTAGCGATGTGGCCACGATTGTAATGATTATGATCCAGCCCATGTATTCTGGTGATGGGAAGATCTCCGGTCCAGTGAGATAATCGATAGATCCTCTAGTGGTTTCTAGCAAAAGGCCAAGAGTCCGTTGGCTGCTGTAAATAGTATGGGCTTCCACGCGGTTTTCACATGTTGAACAGATGTGGGGGAAACATACAGTATCTGGCTTCCAGATATGATTTCACTCGACAAATACTCTTTCTTGACTGCTAGACAGGAACTGTTTGAACACTGATAAAGGCGGTCGACCCTCTCAGTCAATCAAAGAAGACAAATCTGTAGGCTTTGTCTTTGACGTTTCTGCTCAATAGATTTGGAGTGGAGGCAAGAAGCTAAATCAACCCCAGAAGATCTCCCCAGATACCAGCTGTATTGTGCTGCTTTCTATTAGATTTTCTATCCCACCAATGTTTTGTCTTTTGTAGATAGAAATCGTGAAATGGGAATAATCTGAGCCAGGTCAGCATTTTAAGTGTGAAACCACATTTATGTGTTTGGATAGAGTTTCATAATTAAAGAGTACGTTCGGCATTCTGGACCCATGTTCCCTTCTCATCGATGCTGCTGTCCATCAGGTTGAGTCCTTTCTCAGCATGATCCATGCTTTTCTACATGGATACCTGCAGCTCGGGGCTTAGCCACCAAACGAATGCAAAGTCAATGAGGGCCACGCTCAATTCTATACAAGTATAATAAACCCTACTTTCGGGGCACTGTTCAGACTCGTACAGAATGGATCGTGGCTGCATTGATTTTGCATCAGGTTCGTGGCCAATAGGAGTGGGGGATGTTTTGAGTGTCAATACATCGACACAGAGACGCAAAGTGTAAACCTTTATTTATTTCGCTCGACAATTACATTTCTTCCATTTATGAAAATTGACTGGAATGAGGTGAACAGACTGAAAACGTTATCGTATTAGATAAAACAGATGATGTGTATATCTTTTTTTTTATATTGCAGATATAAACTGCAAGTTTTAATTTGCAGTTGAAAAAAGGTAATCATGACATTACAATATGGTGACTCTAGTATCGTAAGAATATCATATCGTAGGACCTCTGGGGATTCCCACCCCTAGTGGTTTGCTAGCTAGCTGAAGCTGCAGGTAGCATATTGTCTCTGGCACTGCAGCATGGACTGTGCTGAGAAAGGACTCTGTCAATCGACCACATCATTTGTAATAATACATCTATTTTATATAGCGCTTTTCCAGGTGCTCAAAGACGCTGTAAGAAGGAAACTGGGCCAGGGGTCCACAAGTCTGAACTTAACCACGGTGGTGGTGTAGTGGTTAACACTGTCGCCTCACAGCAAGAAGGTCCAGGGTTCGATTCCCGCTTGGGGACCAGGTTTCCATGATGCCAGGTACCCAGGTGGGGTATCTCCCGGGCCTTTCTGTGTGGAGTTTGCATGTTCTCCCTGTGCTCGCAAGGGTTTCCCCCCGATAAGATAAACCCAATGGAAAAACATGCACAACAACAGATCGCTAACGCTGTGGCGTCCTTGACGAAGACGGACAGGAGCACTTGGATTGGTCCCCTGGCGCGGCTCACGTTGACGCCTGTCTGCTCCCGGCTGCCCTTGGGGGGAAGGACGACGGGATGGGTTAATCGCAGAGACGAATCGCATCGGCGATTCTAAAGAGACAATGCATGCGTGTGTGTTCCGGTGTGTGTGCTAAAAAAAACTAACCGCTGTGTGTACCGCTAAAACATTGAGTGTCGTTGCATGCCGAATAAAGACCTCTGCAACAGGTCCTGCATTATTAAAAAACCATTTAATAAAAAGTTGCACAATAACACAATACAAACAAAAAGACAAAACTATGGCAAAACAAAAACAGAACAAAAATAATATGTGACCAAATAAAAAAAAAAACGACAGAATTAGAGGTCAAAAGCAAGATTGAAAAGGTGGGTTTTGAGGGCTGATTTAAAAGATGTCAGGGTGTTTGCATCACGGATGTGGCTGGGGAGGGCATTCCGGAGGGAGGGGGCAGCAGCAGCAGCAGCAAAGGCCCTGTCGCCCCAGGTCAGGAGCTTGGTCGTGGGAAGTGTTATGAGGTGTTAGAACACATCTATTGTACAAGACAATGTGTGTGTGTGTGTGTTTTGGTCTCACCACAGGGAACAATAGAAATGATGATGATGATGATGATGATGGTGATGATGATGATGATGATGATGATGATGATGATGATGATGATGATGATGATGATGATGATGATGATGGTATTGCATTGGACTCTAACCCCCCCTCTCTCTCCCTCTCTCCCTTTATCTCATCCCTTCCCTCCCTCCGTTCCTCCACAGAGCGAAAGGCTTCTGGTCAAAGGCGGGAGGATCGTGAACGATGACCAGTCTTTCTTTGCCGACATCTACATGGAGGATGGCGTCATCAAGTAAGTCCTACACGACGTACCGAAGAAGACTGGGAGGAAAGAGATCCGGATCGCTGCCATTATTAGCCGTAACACACCCTGGAGGAAATCATATTCAACACATGTCAGGGTTAAAGGGAAATTAATGGTTACAAACTGGGCTCTTGTTATAATAAGCCGCTTGCACGCTCAAACACAGATATTCACAAGAATCCATGTTGGCCGTTTTTCATCTTATTCCTAAGTAACAGACCTCTTCTTTACAATAACTTGAGGGAGTATTGTGCAGTCGTTTTGGAGGAAACCTGTCATTTCGATGGCGAGACCCCGACTTGTACGCACGTGTGCTTGTTCTCGTTGGAATAACATGCTTCTTCGCCATGTTAGCTCAACCCTGCGGTGTTCCCCTGTCCCCCCAGGGGCGTAGCAAGAAATGATGGGTCCTGTGTGCATGATCTGTCTCTGCCCCCACCCCGGCCCCCCTCCCCTCCCTAGCCACGACTCATACACACCTTTTAGTGAAAGGTCCAGGACCCTCTGAGGCGGGGGCCTCCCCCAGCTTGGGGCCCCGGGTAGTCTGTTACACTTTCCCTCCCAATTATTACTCCCCTGTGTCTCCCCCATCTGATATTCTGTTGGCCATGTGTACATTTCCTCGTATTCTATTCGAGGTGTATTATTGCACCGGTGTGATTACAATTTTGCGGACTAAACTTTCAACTACTACTGGTAATTGAGAGCTGCAGAGTTTTTAGAATTCCAAGATAAAATTGGGAAGAATCATAAAAAAAAACGAAACAAAAAAAAAAGCGCCCCCAAAGGGTTCATTGATCTCTGGTCCACTTCTCTCTGCAACCCTCGTCCATTCCCTCTCATCCATTCCCTCTCATCCATTCCATCTCATCCATTCCCTCTCATCCATTCCCTCTCATCCATTCCCTCTCATCCATTCCCTCTCATCCATTCCCTCTCATCCATTCCCTCTCATCTATTCCCTCTCATCCATTCCCTCTCATCCATTCCCTCTCATCCATTCCCTCTCATCCATTCCCTCTCATCTATTCCCTCTCATCCATTCCCTCTCATCCATTCCCTCTCATCCATTCCCTCTCATCTATTCCCTCTCATACATTCCCTCTCATCTATTCCCTCTCATCCATTCCCTCTCATCCATTCATGCCTTCTCC
>NC_140172.1:125961190-125980945 GCF_963971535.1 Notolepis coatsorum | reverse complement strand
AACTGTCACTGTACCGTATGTGTGTCTGCTCTTCAGGCTGCCGAGTACAACGTGTTCGAGGGCATGGAGCTGCGCGGAGCCCCTCTGGTGGTGATCTGCCAGGGCAAGATCGTCCTGGAGGACGGGACCCTCCACGCCACCAACGCCTCCGGACGCTTCATCCCCTGCACCGCCTTCCTGACTACGCCTACAAGCGGGTCAAGGCCAGGAAGCAGGTGAGATGCACCGCACGTTTATTAGTGTTGTTCAGATTCAGATTCAAATGTAGATTATTTAATCGTCACTGTAAATGTAAATGTACAGCACATACATTCAGAAAAACGTGAGCTGCTCGTGAAATGCATTGCAATTACATTTGTAAAAGTATGAAGAAGCTTTCAGGGGGGTTCTCTGAGATGTGTAGACTAGACATTATACAAACAAACCATTTCTTCTTATATATACAGTATAAACACCAAACATCCCGGGCTCCATACTCGTTCCAGTCAACATACTTGTGTATCGAACGCTTCAACAGAGTTGTTTAGTTGCATGTATCAATCTCCCCAATGGTTCTACTGTAAATAAGACCCCATCTGTTGTGTTCTGGCAGCAACAGAGGCGATGCCAGCCGTAACAGCAAGCCACACTGAATAGGGGATTCACTAGTCTGGCCCTCTGGTTATCTGTCAAACACGTTCTGCATGTCTCTTCAAAAAACGATTTTTTTTTTTTTTTTTACAATAACCCAATAAATGCAGAATAGGACCACAGCCTAGTATGCATACTATATTTATTTCTTCCCTTCTGTCCAGCACCTAGTATTTACATGTTTGGTGTGTGTGTGTGTTGAGGAGGTATAATAGCAGTGCTGTCCACCACATTGGGAACAGGGAGAGAGCGGTATAAATAGCGGCAGGAGGGAGGGAGTGTGTGTGTGCGCGCGTGTGCGTGTGTGCGTGTGTGTGTGTGTGTGAGGACGGATGAGAAGAGCCAGAGACTGCTGCAGTAATGGTGTCTTTTTAAGCAGCACTGCGGGTGAGCTCATCTGTCTTGTAGGGGGGGGGGGGGGAGAAGGAGGAGCAAGGGGGGCAGTGTAGGAGAGGGAGCGAGGGGGGTGGAGGGAGAAAGAGGAGGGTGGGAGAGGAAAAGATACTCAGGACAATAGAGGGAGAGAGAGAGAGAAAAGAGTGAGAGAAAAGAGAGAAAGAGAAAAGAGGGAGAGAGAAGAGAAAGAGAGAGAGAGGGAGGGAGGTAAAGGAAGATAGAGAGAAAAGAGAGGGAGGGAGAGATAAAGAGAGAGAGAGAGGGAGAGAGAGAGAGAGAGAGATAGAGAGAGAGAGAGAGAGAGAGAGAGAGAGAGAGAGAGAGAGAGAGAGAGAGAGAAGAGAGAGAGAGAGAGAGAGAGAGAGAGATGGAGGGAGGGAGAGGAAGAGAGGACAGATAGGATAGGGGACCGTAACATTATTTGGCTTGGCAGGGATTGGATGGGGAAGTGGATGAAACAGATAAGAGCAGAAGTGCAGAGTCAGCAGGTAAGAGTGGATGAGAGAGGGGACAGAAACAAAGAGAGAGAGAGCTAGAGCAAGAGAGAGGGGGAGGTTGAGTGAGAAAGAGAGAGGGAGAGGAGAGGGGGAGAACAAGAGAGGGATGTTGAATGAGTGAGAAAGAATGAGAGAGAGAGGGAGAGATAGAGAGAGGGGGAGTTGAGTGAGAAAGAATGAGAGAGAGAGGGAGAGAGAGGGGGAGAACAAGAGAGGGATGTTGAATGAGTGAGAAAGAATGAGAGAGAGAGGGAGAGATAGAGAGAGGGGGATAACAAGAGAGGGGGATGTTGAGTGAGAAAGGATGAGAGAGGGAGAGAATAGAGAGAAAGAGAGAGGGAGAGATAGAGAGAGAGCAAGGGATGGAGGGAGAGGGAGAGACAGAAAAGACTGGTAGAGCAAGAAAGAGAGATGGTGAGGTGAAGGGAGAGAGAGAGAGAGGATAAAGGAACAAAGAGAGGTAGAGAGAAAGAGAGCGAGAGAGAGAGAGAGAGAGAGAGAGAGAGAGAGAGAGAGGGGGGGGGGGGGGGGGGATTGCGGGGGAGATACTGTACAGTAAGTCTGACATCAGACTTGCAGGTTCAACTAGCGGGCGTTGGCTGCAGCCTGCTTCATACTGTCGTGTCAGAAGGTCAGCGAGGGTCATGGCCTGGTGTGTCATGGTTTTCTCAGGGACACCACGGGGCTGCGATTGTATAATGTGTGTGTGTGTGTGTGTGTGTGTGTGTGTGTGTGTGTGTGTGTGTGTGTGTGTGTGTGTGTAGCCGGCAGGAACCCACCACATTAAAAGGCTTGCTGTAAGTGGTTTGTATTCAGTGTGTGAAAATAAGGGGCGAATGGGCCAGAAATCTGCTTCTCATTCGGTGCGTGAGAGTGTTGAGCGTTGCACCGTGGCCAACTGAAATGTACTGCGGTAACATTAGATCATCCTGAGACGGAACACTGTTGGGAAATGTTTATTTATATTTTGTCTTTTTGTTTTTACTCCTTGCATTACACTGTTGGTTTAAAGTTAATTTGCCAATTTCGCCACTGCCATAGGCTTCCGGTGTGTCTCTGAAGATGTGTCTTACACACCACGTGAGCTCGGGAAAGTCGACGCGTTGGATTAAAGCACCGTGTTAACATCTGAGGTTGCTCTGTTGTGCCTTATTAATGTAAAAGGTTTTACGTCATTGACTTGTAAGATTTGCATGACATTTTAGTCAACGTGGTGACTTTCTTGTGTTCATGTTTAAGACACATTTTCAGATACGATGGAAGCAGTGGTGAATTGGCAGAAAATAACTACCACTTTTCTTTTTCCAGTAATGGTTAAAGAAAAGTAGGACTTTATTTTTGCATTAAGGCAAGAATGACTTTGAACCCAAATATAAAAAAAACTCTGGTATTGCCCTTTAACAACTAATTAATTAATTAATTCAAACCTAAAGTCTCGAAGGATCATTGAGGTTATTATTATTTACAATGATGTCGTGATGATATAAAGACAAAGTTAAAATAACAGCCAAAACACAAGAAGAAACAAGCGTGCATTTGCAATAGCTGCAAGCTTTTTGCGATAGACCACTCCCATTGCATTGTCACGCCCCCTTTGAGTAAATCGTCATGAACACACACACACTCTTGACCTCCATGCCACATTTCAGCCTCCTAGGGTGAAACCTGTGGCCTCTAGAGGGTGTGGAAATATTTGTGGACCAACCAACCGACAGAATGACCTATAGAGCTGCAGGTCACAGCTAAAAAAAGATAATACTAATACCAATAATAAATACATAACCATACAGGATGAAATGATTAGTATTATAACTATGACCAGTAGTACATCTGAGGGTGTAATGATGTAGCATGTCTATAAATCACATCTCGATTAAACCCAATGACCCTCTTTCTGCTAACCATTGGGAAGATGGTTCTGTTCCTTATTGCAGTTTACTGACAAGATACAATACATAGTGTCATCTGCATATACATTAACTTTACAGTCACTTAAGGATGAGACAATGGTAAATAAGACAGGACCCAAGATTGATCCCTGCAGAACACAATTTATAAAGGGCAAGAACTGGGCACGTTTTCACACATTGAAGTCGACAAATAGTGCAGCACCTACTATATAATTTACAACTAATGTACTGGCTGAAATAGTGCTATATCCTGCTCTAAAACTGGAGGGAAATGCTTTCAGTTGGTTATTTACCAAATTATATCAAGCCTCGGAAATTGTATTTGCAAAGAAAGGTACTCAAGATGTATCACTTCTTATTTGTTTAGCATTTCATTGAGAAAGGCCTGAATTGAAAACAGATCCTGGATTAACAGTCATATCTTCCTTTGAGAGCCTTGATAGATATGGGTCCAGCTGTTTTTATTGAACCTCAATTCATAGCACTTTGAATGATGATACAATGGAGTTGTTGTGTGTGTGCACTGCACACCATAGTAACAGTGTAATATGTATCTTGGTACCAGACAGCTTTTCTACACAGATGGTTTCTCTAACTTTCAACTCCCCGTCCAAACATTCCTCTGAGTCACACAACTAGCGGACAGACAGACAGACAGACAGACAGACAGACAGACAGACAGACAGACAGACAGACAGACAGACAGACAGACAGACAGACGGATGGGAGAGAGGGATGTCTTGTGAGAACATAGTCTTTCAATTCAGCAGCTAGGTGTGTGTGTGTGTGTGTGTGTGTGTGTGTGTGTGTGTGTGTGTGTGTGTGTGTGTGTGTGGTGCGTGTGTGTGTGTGTGTGTGCGAGTGTGTGTGTGCATACCTGCGTGTGTGAATCTAGTGCTGGATCCACAGAGGAGAACTCTGTGGTGAAATATGCATATTTAATTTAGGCACAACTGTTTCACAAACAACCATATGAAAGTAATGCTAACCAGCTGTTGACACGGTGGGTTATGCTTACTCTCTTCATTCTTCTTCTTCTTTCTTCACGGACAACCCATTAAACTAGCAAATACATGAGAATGCTAGAAGACTTTCAATGAATGATTGATTGATAGAAATTACATAAGATAGTATCACAGACACAACTAGAGTTACAGTAAGTTTCCTCTCTCTTTGCCAAATGAAAGCATGGACAATGGATGAATAATTGGTGACCCATCGAGGCACACAACATGATAGATGGCTTGACCTGAACTAAGTAACGATTGCTCTCTCTCTCTCTCTCTCTCTCTCTCTCTCTCTCTCTCTCTCTCTCTCTCTCTCTCTCTCTCTCTCTCCTCCTGCAGCTGGCTGTCCTGAGGGCAGTACCTCGCGGCATGTACGACGGTCCGGTGTCTGAATTCTCCCCCATGTCCCGCGGTGGCACTCCTTCAGCCTCCGCCCGCACCTCCCCGACCAAACAGCCCGTCAGGAACCTGCATCACTCTGCGTTCAGCCTAGCCGGCAGCGCTGCACAGCGCGGTGAGCACAGCTACCTTTATAACAAACCTCTCTTTTCATTAGCGTTTCCATTCATTCATCCATGTATACGTGTGCTGTACCTACCTACGTGTGCAGGTCAATTAACGGTAAGGGTCAGAAATGTGGACCTCCTGCACCATGTCCTACTTAGGGCTGAACCCTATTAGTCGAATAGTCGACTAATCGATGGAAAGAGCCGTAGTCGACTGCCAACCTCTTAGTCGAATACAAAACAAAAAAAAGTATAAATTTTTTTTTTACATATTATTTTTTGTAGCATTCTTTCCAAAAGAAAAGAGGCCTAGACGCGTGGCTAACGCTAATGGCACGCATACCAGAGTCTAACTGCCTAAGAAAACAGGCACAGAGGCACTGAAAGAGGATTTCACCCGTCTAATGAACACACTAGACTAGACAAATATCAAGATGTATCCATCAGTGGACCAATTGCATGCTTTTGCAGAGGACAAGAAGCCTTCCGTCGACTCCTTCAGACATTAAGCACCCCCCACAGCCCAAATGGAATGATAAACTAATTTTTTAGTCCATAGTTTCATAGTTCATAATTTCATAGTCGACTATCGGCTAATTTTGGTGACTACAAATCGACTATACAAATCCTTAGTCGGGGACAGCCCTAGAGTCCTTTCTCAGCATGATCCCTACTGCCCTTCATACTGGATACCTGCAGCTCCAGCTAGTTAGCGGCACAATGCAAAAGTAACAAGGCCACTCTCTTTAGTCTGTATGAGCCCAGAATTAAGCTCTGAAACCTACGTCATAGTGCACCCTGCAATTCGCTTTTCGAGTACATTTTATAGTTCTTTACAGTGGCGGCCATTAACTTTACATTATCCAGGATGGAGCACAGCATGGGTTGTGCTGAGAAATGACTGTGGCCTTGGACAACGACAAGGTCAGCAGATCTCCCTTTATGCCGTGTTGGTGGGAACATGTTGAGAGCGAGCGCTCCCCAGACGTAATGCATTATCAAGACCGTAGTTTGGTATTAAGCCCATGTTGCCACAAGTCAGTCCTATGGAGAAATATGATATTCACTGATAATCATATTACACACTTTGATGGCATTATGTGTACAGTATGTGGTACGCATATGACAAAGACATTCGCCTACAGTTCAGTCAATAGGCCCATGGTACCTTTTGACTTACACTTATATTTATATTTATTTGGATGGCTTTATTTTCTGCTGGTTTTATTTTCTGATCATTGGCAACAGTGAATATGGTAATTTTGGTTTTATTAATGAACAATTTTAACATGGTTCAACGTGAAGGCTATTGAAGACCCAGAATACACAATGCTGTCAGGTTGTACGTTCACTCATATTCTGATGTGGAATCCATACTAGGAGTACGCTGTGTGTGTCTAAGTCAACATACACACAAATGAGGTCACTCTCTTCCCACATCATAAAATACATGCATGCTACAGTAGGTACATAATTCCTGCCATTTCCCTTGAGCAAGGCAGTGGCATTAGAACCGGAGTTGGTCCCCTTGTGCTGGACAATGGACGCTCACTGCTCCTAAACAATTAGGATGGGTTCAATGCAGGACAGGATAGATTCCTGGTAGATGTAAACAATTTATTAAAATGTGCTTGGCAAATAAGAAGTTCTCATTCCAGTTCTCCAATGTTTTGGTCATATACACTCCATGATCTCTTTATATTATTTGTCTGTACATACTTGACATGTTTTTCTTTGCAAAACCTATTCCATATTTCACGTCCAAAGCAATAAGCCCAGTGAGGACAATGTTATTACATACAGCTACAGTACCACATCCAAATAACAGGGTCATCTTCAACTACATTCACCAAGACGCCGTGAACTGAGATATTTTTCTGTTCTCATCCACACATCTGGTATTCCTAGTCATGGTTTATTTACCCAAGCTCTGTCTAATGGCAGAGGTTATAATTGTATTTAGACATTAGACATCTGTTCCGCCACAGAACCCCTCTGAGTGACAGTCCTGATTGAGTCTGTGTGTAAACCACGGATTACATAAGATTCATTAGATTAAGAACAGCGAGTGAAAATCCCTGTTTCTCTCGTTACTAAACAGTGAAACACAACGCAGAGTGCAACCGCATACCTATATGAGCAAGCAGCGAGTTTCCACTGTTTAATAATCAAACAGAATAGAACGGCCATGGTTGTAGTACATGAGTCATTCTGACTCCAAATAAAACCTAAGTGACTAACTAAGTGTGTCCACATGTAACCTTACCCATCAGAACAGCCTCTGTATTGGAAATTCATTCAACCCTCATTTAGTCTGGAAAGATCACTGAGAGCAGGCACTCATTTACACTGACGTCGAGAGGAACAAAATGCCCTGAACAGGCTGCAATATGTCCAGAATTCAGCTGCTAGGGTTCTCACCCGCACCAAGCCCTGGCACCACATCACCCCCACCCTTTTCTTCTCTTCTGGCGTGTGTCTTTAGACCTGCAGCTCCGTTGAGGCAAGCCAGGCCAACGTTTCATCGTCCAGTCATATATAATACATAAATCACTCTGGATGTGTCGGTTACACTTGACAGCCTTCTGAGGAAGCACTGCCTTTCTGCTCCTCATTCTACTGTCACTATGATAAGATAAGATATTCCTTTATTGTTCCTCTTGGGGAAATGTGGGGGTCATAGCAGCATGGGGGGGGGGCTACAGGTATGGGCAGGGTAATAGTAGAAAGACATAAATATAGGCAATAAAATGTGATCTGAATAATAAGAATATGAGAAATTGACACATAATAGGCCGGGGACCCCCATTTGGTTTGTCTCAGGGACACCTATCTGAGAAGATCATTGTTTTTAGATGTGATGTAGATGTATGTAGGTGAGAACAGTGGAGAGAGTGAGACCTGTGATCAGAAGTCATTCTTACTCTCATTGGGCTAAACCTCTAGTAGTGAATAAAATATTAGTGAAATTAATCTATTACTCATGTTGCTGGGGACCCCCTGGGACCCTCTAAAGGACCCCTGGGGGTCCCCGGATCCCACTTTGAGAACCACTGTTCTATACTATGCATTTGAGCTTGTTCTACTGTTGTATTTATGAGTCACTCTAAATGTCTAGGATGTATTGTAAATATAATGGATAATAAGGTTTGCCAAATGCCTAAAATATAAATGTAGGGTGGCAATACACTGGGAAACTTTCTGGACAACATGACAGGGCAACGTGCCAGGGCAACATGACAGGGCAACATGACATGGCAACGTGACAGGGCAATGTGACAGGGCAATGTGACAGGGCAATGGGACAGGGCAACATGACAGGGCAATGTGACAGGGCAACATGACGGCAATGTGACAGGGCAACATGACAGCAATGTGACAGGGCAATGTGACAGGGCAACATGACAGGGCAATGTGACAGGGCAACATGACATGGCAATGTGACAGGGCAATGTAACAGGGCAATGTGACAGGGCAATGTGACAGGGCAACATGACAGGGCAATGTGACAGGGCAACATGACATGGCAATGTGACAGGGCAACATGACAGGGAAATGTGACAGGGCAACATGACATGGCAATGTGACAGGGCAACATGACAGGGCAATGTGACATGGTATCGTGACAGGGCAATGTGACAGGGCAACATGACATGGCAATGTGACAGGGCAACATGACAGGGCAATGTGACAGGGCAACATGACATGGCAATGTGACAGGGCAACATGACAGGGCAATGTGACAGGGTATCGTGACAGGGCAATGTGACAGGGCAACATGACATGGCAATGTGACAGGGCAACATGACATGGCAATGTGACAGGGCAACGTGACAGGGCAATGTGACAGGGCAACATGACAGGGCAATGTGACAGGGCATCGTGACAGGGCAATGTGACAGGGCAACATGACAGGGCAATGTGACAGGGCAATGTGACAGGGCATCGTGACAGGGCAATGTGACAGGGCAACATGACAGGGCAATGTGACAGGGCAACATGACAGGGCAATGTGACAGGGCAACATGACAGGACAATGTGACAGGGCAACATGACATGGCAACGTGACAGGGCAACATTATTTAAAATTTGTTGGACCTTATGGTGTTCTTGACTTATTGTTATGTTTCTTCTTGACTTGTTTAAAGAAGACGTGTCCGGCCCATGGGGACATTAACGTGTGTTGTCGGGCCTTACAAATACATTTTATTTTATTTTATTTGATTTGACAGGGCAATGTGACAGGGCAACATGACATGGCAATGTGACAGGGCAACATGACATGGCAATGTGACAGGGCAACGTGACAGGGCAATGTAACAGGGCAACATGACAGGGCAATGTGACAGGGCAACATGACAGGGCAATGTGACAGGGCAACATGACAGGGCAATGTGACAGGGCAACATGACATGGCAATGTGACAGGGCAATGTGACAGGGCAACATGACAGGGCAACATGACAGGGCAATGTAACAGGGCAACATGACAGGGCAATGTGACAGGGCAACATGACAGGGCAATGTGACAGGGCAACGTGACAGGGAAATGTGACAAGACAACGTGACAGGGCAACATGACAGGGCAACGTGACAGGGCAATGTGACAGGGCATCGTGACAGGGCAACGTGACAGGGCAATGTGACAGGGCAACGTGACAGGGCAATGTGACAGGGCAACATGACAGGGCAATGTGACAGGGCAACGTGACAGGGAAATGTGACAAGACAACGTGACAGGGCAACATGACAGGGCAACGTGACAGGGCAATGTGACAGGGCATCGTGACAGGGCAACGTGACAGGGCAATGTGACAGGGCAACGTGACAGGGCAATGTGACAGGGCAACATGACAGGGCAATGTGACAGGGCAACGTGATGCCAACAGGAAATGAAGTGAGGGAACAATAATACAATATAATGCACAATATCTGGGCAACAAGAGGTTGAAGTACAATCAGTACAAACATGTTGAGACTGTATGCTTGTCCAGCATCTCACAGCAACGCGGCCCACATAGTTGCTTAGTGTATCACTGTCATTATGGATGAGATAATTTACTAAATGCCTTAACCCTTTCACTGCTGCACTACCAAACGGTTAACCCTTTCACTGCGACAATACACAGAAGGTTAACCCTTTCACTGCCACACAACAGCAGGTTAACCCTTTCACTGCCACACTACAGAAGGTTAACCCTTTACTATCACACTACCGATGGTTAACCGTTGGTAGTGTGATAGTAAAGGGTTAACCTTCTGTAGTGTGACAGTGAAAGGGTTAATGCCATAACACCAACGACAACAACAACAACACCAACAAGCCCTGGCGGTTGGTCTGGGTCTCCAGGCAGAAAGGGTTTAAAATAGTGTTCTACAGGTCATGCTGAACAACCTGCCTTTACAGGCATAGCTGATGTGTGATACATCACTGATGAAGAGGGAGGGTGACCTTCACTGGAAAGTATGTCTCCAGTGCACTACATGGAGCTAGTGTGTGTGTGTGTGTGTGTGTGTGTGTGTGTGTGTGTGTGTGTGTGTGTGTGTGTGTGTGTGTGTGTGTGTGTGTGTGTGTGTGTGTGTGTGTGTGTGTGTGTGTGTGTGTGTGTGTGTGTGTGTGTGTGTGTGTGTGGAGGGGGGGGTACAGTTCTGCAGCTTTTCCCATTTTTTCACTGTGTGTGTGTATGCATGTGACAGAGAGTGTAGTGTATGTGTGTGTGAGAGAGTGTGTGTGAGAGAATGTGTGTGAGAGAGTGTGTGTGTGTGTGTGTGTGTGTGTGTGTTTGCGCACTGTGCGTGCGTGTGTGTGTGTGTGTGTGTGTTTGCGCACTGTGCGCGCGCGCGTGTGTGTGTGTGTGTTTGCGCACTGTGCGTGTGTGTGTGTGTGTGTGTGTGTGTGTGTGTGTGTGTGTGTGTGTGTTAGAATGACTCAGTCTCCTCCTATGTGCTTTTCCCATAGACATCACCTGCACAATTGATTCACTGTTTGGACTGAGATGTGAAGCACTATGCTTGGCTTAGATCACAGGCCAACCCTGCATCACGGCTCAGCATCACTCTCTCACGCCGGGCCCACCACCTCAGCGGGTGCTCTTTATGCTCAGACACCCTCAGGCAGGCGTGTGTCTGTCATGGACTGTGTTAGGGCTGTCCCCGACTAAGGATTTGGATAGTCGACTATGATTGGCCGAAATTTGCCGATAGTCGACTATTTGTCGACTATGAAAGAATTTAATTTTTTTTTCTTTTTTTTTTTATTAAATACATTTTTTATTTATTTTTTATTCCATTTGGGCTGTGGGGGGTGCTTAATGTCTGAAAGAGTTAACGGAAGGCTTCTTGTCCTCTGCAAAAGCATGCAATTGGTCCACTGATGGATACATCTTGATATTTGTCTAGTCTAGTGTGTTCATTAGATGGGTGAAATCCTCTTTCAGTGCCTCTGTGCCTGTTTTCTTAGGCAGTTTGCCTCTGGTATGCGTGCCATTAGCGTTAGCCACGCTTCTAGGCCTCTTTTCTTTTGGAAAGAATGATACAAAAATATGTATATATATATTATAATATTATTATAATAATTTTTTTGTATTCGACTAAGAGGTTGGCAGTCGACTACGGCTCCTTTCGATCGATTAGTAGACTATTCGACTAATAGGGGTCAGCCCTAGACCGTGTACATGGCCCTCGCCGCTATCCATAGACTCTGCGGTTAACTGTATAAGTTAACCTGCCGGGGATCGAACCCGGGACACTACATCGGTAGACGAGTGCTTTTGACACTACCGAGACACACTTTTCCCACAGCCTCACCAAAACCACAACTCTAACCTTTAACCACACTGTTACCATAACCTAACCATAACCATTAAGTGAATCTTAAAAACGAACCTTAACCATAACTGTTAAAGCGAACCTTAAATAATAATAATAATAATAATAATAATAATAATAATAATAATAATAATAATAATAATAATAATAATAATAATAATAATAATAATAATAATAATAATAATAATGATAATGATAGGGGAGCTCCAGTAGCTCACCACGTACCGCGAGTGCTATTTCAGCGCCGTGGACAACCGTGCTCGTCACGGATCTGGGGCTGAGCGAGTTCGAATCCCGGACTGCAGCCGTGCCTTTCCCAGAGTGTCTTCCCCCCCATCTGAACCCTTTCTACCCTTTCTAACCCTTTTTATAAATGCGATAAATGTATAAAAGAGCCAGGGAAATGGCCAAAGTTTAAAAAAAATTATAATAATGATAATGATAATAATAATAATAATAATAATAATAATAATAATAATAATAATAATAATAATAATAATAATAATAATAATAATAATAATAATAATAATAATAATAATAAATAAACTGGACTTTTTGAAGACTTTATTTATCATGCAGTGATAAACTTAACACACACATGCAATTTATTTTTGGGGTCGCCGATGAAATTGTGTCTTTGTGCTTGACCCATCCCGTCGTCCTGGGCAGCTGGGAGCAGATAAGGGCTGCGGCGTGGGGCCTGGCAACACGATAATCTAGTCCCCAAGCGGGAATCGAACCCTGGACTTTCTAGCTGTGAGGCGACAGTGTTAAGCGCTACACCACCGTGCCGCCTCAGTCCTAACCATAACATGGATGTGTATGGGTAGTGTAGAGGTGAAAGCACTCGCTCGCTACTATAGCAGCTGCTGGTTGGAGCCCTGGGTGCACTGAAATAACATGAGTGGGTCGAGGGCCACAGGCCACATAATGTGATTAGGTCAAGGTAGGGTTGTACCGAATGCTTCAAAGCTTCGATCATAATGTTGACATTTGAATTTTTTTATTTTTAATAAAAAAGAAATATTTTTTTAATCTTTTTTTTTTTTAAACAGTTGCAGTTAAAGATTAGGCTACACTAATATTATAATATTATACTATAAATCGTCACCATCACTTTCATACCAACCGTGCCCTTATTGGATTATTTATGTTGATGAAACTGATGAGTTATATTCATTAAAGAAAGTTGATTTAATAAAAGAAAAAGACTAATTTAATCAGATTAATCACTTTATTCAAATTGAGGATTTAGTTTAAAAAAATATATATATATATTTTTATATATATATTTTTTTAAGTAAAAGATTTTTTTATAGACATTCGAAGCTTCGTTCGAATACTTCAATCGAAGCTTCGAATGTTAAAAAATGACATTCGGTGGGGCGGCTATGTGGCGTAGTGGGCAAGGCGCTCGCCACGAAATCTGGAGACGCTGGGCTCGCCTGTTCGAGCCCAGCGCTCCACATTTGCTTTCAGTTTAGCTGGTCGTCCGTACTAATACACATTGGCCGTATTAGGGGGTGGGAAACTGATGGGTGGGGATCGGGCGTTGTGGACAGCGACTCCTACAGGTCGGTTGGTGCGCCTGCGCAGTAGAATCGGGAAGTGTCGGGGGCAGCGTGAGCCTCCCACGCGTTACTCCTCGCCACTGAGAGATCGAGCTGCGCAGGTGAAAAGATGCAACTGCTGTTACCTCAAGTACCGGAGGGGACTTGTGCTATGTATGACTTAGTCCACATTGCAGCTGGCTTGTGGGAGGCAAGAAACAGCGTTCGTGACAGGGGAGGGTTGAATTGGATGATACGAAATTGGGATACTAAACGAAAATACAAAATACAGTATACACACACAGTCATAAAAACTACAATAATACATTTTTTTAAACAAAATAAGTCAAGTTAGACCACGCTCACAATAATTGACTGCAATCCCGAAGATATAAGTAGAAAAAAGCAGGAAGCCGGACCAGCACTCTCAGGTTTCGACTATTTTAACGCAGCCGGATACAACAGACATGTTTCAGAACAGGTGTTCCTTCTTCAAGGAACACCTGTTCTGAAACATGTCTGTTGTATCCGGCTGCGATTAAAATTGTCGAAACCTGAGAGTGCTGGTCCGGCTTCCTGCTTTTTTCTACTTAAAACAAAATAAACAATCACCACACGACCAGGGATGTGTGGCTTACCAAGCCTCAGAACGCCAATAAAAACAGGTGAGTCTTCAGCTGTGTTTTAAAACACTGTAGGGTCTTGGCAGACCTCATTTCCAGTGGAAGACTGTTCCATATTTTAGGGGCAGCCACCACAAAAGCTCGATCACCTTTAGTCTTTAGCCTAGACCTCGGGACATCTAAGAGTCATTTATTTTCTGACCTCAGTGCTCTAGCTGGGGTAATTTAATCCAGGGATAATTAGACATGTTTTAAACAGGTTTCCTTATAATAATCAAGTTAGCTGAAAGTCACCTCTCAAATCTAATTCAAGAATCACGCCGAAACCACTTAGAAACACATTCTCCAGAATCTGTTTGAGGGATCAAAAGAATGTTGTGGAGATTTGGCCATGGGTCTTAGTTTGGGTGTTTCTGCCATATGCAATATGTATAGTAATATGGTTGGGTCAGCCAGTGGAAGTGTTCAAATAACTCAAAGCTCTCACTCTTCTGGCACATGTATGTGTGTCATGTTTTTTTGGTGCAAACGCATGTGAGGCGACAGCACTACAGAGGTAGAGCGATCGTCAGAATGTTGCCAGTTAAATGCTGGCTCCTCCCGACAGCGTGTTGAAGTGTCCTTGATCAAGACACATAACCCCCTAACCCCCTAAATTGTCACCTTGCATGGTTGCTTCTGCCGTCGGTGTGTGAATGGATGAATGTGAGGCATAAGTTGTAAAGCACTTTGGATAAAAGCTCTATATATAAATGCAGTCCATTTACCGTTTACTGTGTAAAGCCAGAACAAAAGGCTTGATTAATAACATCAGATCTTTCTAGGGCTGACCCCTATTAGTCGAATAGTCGACTAATCGATCGAAAGGAGCCGTAGTCGACTGCCAACCTCTTAGTCGAATGCAAAAAAAAGAAAAAGAAAGAATATTATTCAAAATATTTATTTTAATTTAAGAAAAATTTACTTTTTTTTATTTTTTTAATCATTCTTTCCAAAATAAAAGAGGCCTAGAAGCGTGGCTAACGCTAATGGCACCCATACCAGAGGCTAACTGCCTACGAAAACAGGCACAGAGGCACTGAAAGAGGATTTCACCCATCTAATGAACACACTAGACTAGACAAATATCAATATGTATCCATCAGTGGACCAATTGCATGCTTTTGCAGAGGACAAGAAGCCTTTCGTCGACTCCTTAAGACCCTCCTTAAGACCCCCCACAGCACAAATGGAATGATAAAATAAATTTAAAAAATATATTATAATTTTTTTTTTTTTTTTTTTATCTGCTAATTTTGGCGACTACAAATCGACTATACAAATCCTTAGTCAGGGACAGCCCTAGATCTGTCTAGCCTAAGGCAGAGGAAATATCTGTTTAATCCAGGGATAATCCCTGGTTGCCTATGGATCAGTGGATTTGTGTGTCAGGGAACAGCTTAGACTGCAGTTGACTTCATGTTGCATTGTTTGCTAATATCAACCATTTAAAGGAAATCAAGGCCACAGTTTCACAACATCGCCATGCAGTCTGCTCTGACCGAGAGACGCACACAACGGGATTCAGTCCTCGAGGAAGTTCCTTTCAAGGCCTTTTGTTAACACCTGCCTCCCCCCTGTATCCTGCTGTCCTCGCCCCTCACCTGGACGTCCCTCCCCCGCCCCCTTTCCTCCCAGATAGAAGACGATCCCACAGAATGAGGGGGGTGCTTGACCCATTCTCCTGGCCAGAGAAGGTCATGTCATCTACTGAACCCCTAACCTAAATTGTATTTGTTTAGTAACGTCTTAACAATCCACTCGGTTACAGTATCATAAAAACCACCGGCCATTTTGTGTATGCGGTCTGCAACTGGATTATATCTACCAACCCTTTCTGAATGGAAATAAAGGGGGACAAATGGAATTTGCATCGGATTAATGTGTGCAAGAAAACTATCATTTATATTAAATATTTCAGCCAGATTAGGTTACTGCAGTTTAGGTGAGGTGTTCATATGGCATAACGTAATCAGGAATATGATTTCATTAGTCTCTTTAACAGATCATCATGTTGCCTGATGCCAGGACTGTACCATAACATCACCATGGTTTCTCGCTACACAGCACCAAAACAGTTTCAGCAACTCTCTTTTCTCTCTCTCTCTCCTCCCTCCTCCCTCCTCCCTCCCACCCTTCCCTCTCCAGGTCCCCCCACCCCAGATGACATCCCCATCAGGCCTGCTGGCCGCCGTATTGTAGTGCCCCCCGGTGGTCGCTCCAACATCACATCCCTCAGTTAAACGATGAGGAGGAGAAGAGGGGATCCCATCTAGCAAACGACAACAGCCACTGGGAGGAGGAGGAGGAGGAGGAAGGAAGAAGGGATGGATGGAGGAAGGAGAAGTTGATGATGATGATGATAAAGAACATGATTAGTTAAACGTTTTAAGAGCAAAACACTGAATCCCCATGCCTTACCTGTCACAATGCTACCTGCTCGTATGAGAACAGTATTCATTTTCTCTGGATAAGTCTTGCACTAGGCCACTAAAACACTAAGGTTAAAGTCATACCCCGAAATACAATACAACAACACGCCGTCTGTCTGTACTTCACTCTGGAAACGGCGTGAAGTAGAGATGACAAACATGTAAACGTCCTAACTTTATATGCCGCATCGCGCCGTTAAAACCGCGCTTTTGTATTGGGTGTAATAAAAAGAAATTATAGCAACTAATGCGTACGATTTCATAACCCCCCGCAAATCCATTCACGTCTCCTCTAAAAGGAAAACGAATACTGCCTTTCTCAGAACGATGCTCTGGTTCTTCCATCCTGTTTGGCTTTCCATATCACTCCCTGTTTTTATTTGAGTAGCGTACTCTCTCTCTCTCTCCATCTGTAGTCAGCAAGAAGAAGCATTCTAGTTCCCTCATTTAGCAATGTAATGCCATGCAGTACCATTGGTTAGCTCTAGGTGGCAGTGTGTATATGGTAGATGTGTAACGTAGCTTTGTGAATGATATTGTTGCAGCTTGTGTGGGTTTATTGGACCAAGGACCGGGTGTTTGTCGCGTCTCAGTGCAGGAGCGCTGGTATTTTAGACTGTAATGGACCTGCATGGGCCGCATAATATTATGGGCGACGTGATCCGTTATCCATTTTCGCTCCTACTCTGAAAGACCGGATGAACACCTTCCCCATCCCCCAACGTTCCCTTTGACTTAATGGTAGCGTACCTATGTATAATAATAATAAAGATGAAACAAAACAAACACATCTGACGAGCAGAGTTTGTTAACATGTGAGGAGAGCGTGTCGGTAGAAATGGTTTTTCATGCTCTTTCGCTAAAAAAATATAAAAAAAAACACAAAAAAAATTTCTGTTTCTGTTTCCCGCGCTCCGTCATGGCTGTAGCCAGAAAACAATACATTGTGAGAAACCGTCCTTTCCATTTGCTTCCCGCTTATTGCCTGTATCATACTTTTTTAGCAAAATCATCTTGAGAGGGACAAAAGAGGAAAATAAACTAAATCTTTCACTACGACTTCACAACACAAAGTAATAGACCAAGTTCTTCTGTCAAGAACAATTTTCACCAGACGTAATATACCAAACTCACCTGTCGAGAACAATTTTCACCAGACGTAATTATACCAAGCTCATCTGTCAAGAAAAATGACTCGATAAAACGATGAACTTTGTAAAACAAGGATAATGATGTAAAAAAAAAAATTGTGAAATGCAATGTAATGATGAGGTGACAAAACCCTGCCTTGAAGTAACCACTACTTCCCCTCTGGCGTTAGATTTTTAGTTGCCGACGACGCGGGCTCTCGTTTGAAGACGTGCAAAGTGCAAAGACCATCCTTACCTTTGCGATCGCAAAAAACACACACCGTTTAAAAACGCGATACGTTTCTGATGATTCAGCATCAGCCCTCAAACAGAGCGTCACTCTCTTCGGCTTTGTACACAGTTTTACCTGACGTCCCCTGTGTTTGACCACTACGGTGCTGTGAGTGTAGGGGAGGGAGGGGGGTCGTCAGAGTCCTTTTCCGTCAATCCTGTAAATCTGATCTGGAACAAGGCAGAGGATCATGGTGTGTTTTAGACTCGAGGAGGAGGGGAGAGCTTTCATCTTGTTGCTGTCCCCCCCAAACGACCGGTGTGTGAAGGAGTTGGGTTAGGAGGAGGTGGTGGTGTTTTTATTGGGTGGTGGTGGTGGTGGTGGTGGTGATGAATTCTGAGGCAGTCACACGAGTGGTGGTTTATTGTATTTATGTTCGTTTGACTATCTTTGTTATTTGTTTTTATGTTCTTTTTTTACTGTTGTATCAGAAACCCAGAGAAGGCAGGGCAAAAACAAGGTGTGTCGTGGAGGTATGATTTGTTTCCTGAATAAACATGAGTTGCAACTGAACTCTACTGTGGTCTTTATTGACGTATGGCATGTGTGCGTGTGTTACACTAAAACAAGTTCTCAGAAGGGTTCCTTTAGTTCTCCTCTGTACCTTTTTCTTTCTTCTCGTGAAACCTTCAGCGGAAGACATTTTTAGAGACTGTTCACAGCAGGGTTGGGACCAGGTTGGAGCAAGGAAACTATAAAAGAAGGAAGGGTCATGACATCAGAACACCAGCGTTCTATGCTCTGCTTGGTGTCAGACTTTGGTGGCAGTTCTATTGAAGTCTGTATTAAAAATCTAAATATACCAGCTATCTGAGGTTAGCTTGTTAACAAAGCAACAAATTGCAGAATCTTTTGACATCGAAGGTAATAAATAACCTGTTAAAATGACGGAGATGACTGATCACATCCAACTCAATGTCGGCTGAGCTGAACGTTTCCACTTGGCACCAATGTGCGTCCACGCGCTACACAGTGACAGGGTGACCCTTCCTTCTTCTTTTATAGTTTCCTTGGGTTGGAGCGGTGGTCTCGGGCAGCAGCTTGTGAGCTACCAGTAGCTTCTGGCATGTTTTAGAGCAGCTCACCAAGCGTTCTCTGATATCTTCCATCACAAGCCACAAGATCGAAAATCAAGATGTTTGATACAGGTTGTAATATGAAAGGCTATATTTATGCACACAGAAAATACCAATGTTACTGCTAGCTAATCAGTAGAAATGTTAATAGGTGTTTCATTCCATAATTGGTCCAAACAACCAAATCCGCATGTAGAACACATTTAAACTGGTGATCTCACAGCAGGTGCCACAGTAATTATTAATAAGGCATATTTCAGTCCACTGAAAAGAGCAAACATGTATGAATCACACATTAGTTATGTTGTGTGAAGGGTTGAGCCAACTGTTACGTCAATATGACTCCGATTGGTAGGATCCATATGTTTATGGATTAGATCAGTGGTTCTCAAACTTTTTACACCAAGTACCACCTGAGAACGTAGCTGGCTCTCCAAGTACCACCATATGACCAGCGTTAAAATACAGTCTATTCAGCTATGCACAGTTCACGCAGGAGGCAAATGTATTCCTAATACCATTATTTATTGTTAACTTTTGTCAGACACAGCCACAATGTACAAAGGGATAGCACTAGAACTAGCAATCGCTTCCACACAACTCATACAATGCAAGGGGCATTGAGAACATAATAACTAACATTCTCACATAGCAAGTGAGAAAATTAAGAACAACTGTATTTCAGCAAATGTACTTAATTCTCTCTCTCTCTCTCTCCCTCTCACACAGCAAGCAATTGTCCGTCATTCTCTCTCACACTCACACACACACACACACACACACACACACACACACACACACAATTATTTTGTTACAAAAACTTAATTTCCTGCATTCTGG
>NC_140172.1:125901190-125951190 GCF_963971535.1 Notolepis coatsorum | reverse complement strand
AACTTTATGGAACATGTACTTATGCCATATATATATTTATTTTTATGTTTACATGACTAGTGCTCTACTGCGGCTAGTGCTCTTACTGCGGAGCTGACCCGTTTCTCTTGTCAGATACAGTACATTTCCTTGTACCTTTGACCCTGTGTTAACCTTCATAATGATGAATAAAGTAAAACTGAAACTATGAAATATACTTGAACTGTGTTTCAGGAAATGTACTTTGTCTTTTGGTGAACATATTTGTAAAGTGTGGGAGACAAGACAGATTATTTCATGCTGTACTACCATGGTAACTGTATAAAACAAATCAGTCCATGTAGGCTGGGCAACTGGAGTGCGTTACTGTAATTTTCAATAATAATACCAGTAACAAGAAAATTTAAGCTTTACAATTTTCAAAATAGTAATTATATTACAATTACTAAGATTAGGTACAGTATGCGGTCCTTGGTAGATGACGTGTGTGCACGGACCGGCAGATCACTTTAGCTGACTAACCAAAAAGCAGCAGGAAGAGAAGTAACGTGTTCAAATAGCTGTCAGTTGTAAACTATTTGGGGGGAGCAAAAACTTTGCAACCGCGAAAATATGACATAATGATCTAATGATCTAGCTTAGCACATAAAAAACCTGATGCTGACAGGGAAGTCTCTAGTACCAGTACCTACGGAAGCCCTAAGAGGCCGTACATTCATAAATTTTATTTGCTCCGTTTTCCCGTGATAACGCGATAATTATCACGTTATCACGAGAAAACGAATTAAATCGGTTTAATTTATTTCAGGGGGGTACATGACATACAGGTATACGCAGTACTGTTACATTTGCGACATACAAGATATGCAAATATACAGTACTGTTAAACAGAGATCCTAACAGAAAATATACATACGATGGGGAGGAAACTGTACATTAGGAGGGGGTGGGAGGGGTTTTGACATACGGGGGCCAGTTTCGCGTTGCAGCCTCCCGTAGCCAGGTGCTCTTTGAGAGCTCACTTTGATTGCACTTTGAGGCACATTAATGTGTATATATATTATCTGTAACAGCAAGGCATAAAGCTATTTCAGCCTGTGTCAGGCCTTGATTGAAGAGATATGTGACGCGGTGATCAATATCCTCCTGCTTAGCCCCTTTCGTGACTGTGATACACCGAGTGCATCATAGTCACGAACGGGGCTACCTGCTCCTCTGACATTGATGTTTCCTGCAGTGATTTAATATATATAGACTATCGTTTCGTTTTCTCGAGATCTTGAGAAAATTATTGCGTTATCACGAGAAAACTAATTAAATTAACTCGTTATCACGGGAAAACGGAGCAAATAAAATGTATGAATGTACGGCCTCTTAGGGCTTCCGTAAGTACCAGTGAAGGAAGTAAACAAAACAACAGAAACTGGATCTAAGATCAAGGCAAACACCAGAAGGTCTGAAGAAGAAACTCATCGCTGGGTATGTCGTTGAGGAGATGTTACCTATTACCACGGTTGACTCGCCCTCATTTTGACACATCCTGGAGAAAATACCCACAAAGAACAATGTGAAGCTGCCAAGAGAGAAAGATGTTTGCTGACTACCTCGAGAGAGAATATGTGATGATGGAAGCTAATTTGAAGGCCACACTCCAGGAGGTAGACTGTGTTTCCCACTACAGCTAACAACAGAAGCTAAACAGGTTGTACATTATTTTTTCAGAGGGGGTAAGCTAAAGTAACGAATAACGTAACTAATTACTTTGATACTTACTTTGAAAGTAATCGGTAAAGTAATTTTGATTATGTTGTAAAGGAGTAATCAGTAATACGTAACTAATAACACTTCCTGAGTAACTTGCCCAACACTATTCACTAAAAAGGGGGTAAATACAGATCCAAAGTGAAGCTAACTTTTGATCTGGGTTCCTTCAAGTCTCACCTCAAGATAATCTGAATGAAAACGGGCTCAAAGGAACCACAGGAATGTCCCGTCTACTGGATAGTCATGAGACTCTGAGACTCATCTACAGCCACGAGACTCTGAGACTCATCTACACCATGAGACTCTGAGACTCATCTACACCATGAGACTCTGAGACTCATCTACACCATGAGACTCTGAGACTCATCTACACCATGAGACTCTGAGTGTGAGGTTTCTGTCCTTGCTTTCTCACTCGTTCTGTTCCTTTAACCACCCTCGCTTTGTTTTCATTCATTTTTTCTGTCAAGTATTTCAATTCCCTCGTTCACACGTTTCTCCCCGTTGACGTCATCTGAGACGTCGCTGATTGGTTCTCTCACTTCCCCACGCTTGTCAATCACATTCCCCAGCTGTCACTGCTTTTCAATCAATCGATCCCTCATTATTTATACCCCGTTTTCCCCACCCTAAGTTGTTGGATCGCCTTGATTTGTCGCTGGATGTTTTTCCCCGTTGCTGCTGTTTCACTGTGCTGTTCTCCAGGAATTCCTAGAAGCCTTCGCTTGGATACCTGCTCCGTGGCGCGCGCTCGCCTCCTCGGTTGTCCCTGTTCTTTTTACGCAGCTCGTCTGGGTGAGTTTTTCTAGATTGACTGTCTTGACCTATTTCCGATTTTCGTGTGTAACCTTTACACTGAAGTCTACCACCTTTTTGTCAAACAGTCACTCACCCAGCCATTATCGATTTTGCTCTTTCCTTTATGGAATAATATTTTTGGGATCTTCCACCTCCCTCTGTGTGTTTGCTCACGCCGAAGATATTATTTCACATTTGGACAGTGTTTGGATTTTTGCTCACTGTGTGTTTACACGAAGATATGATTTCACATTTGGACAGTGTTTGGATTTTTGCTCACTGTGTGTTTACATGAAGATATTCACTTGGGCTGTTTTTGGAATATTGCACATCACTGTGTTGTTAACACGAAGAATATTACACCCTGTCCTCCTGCTCGTTTCAAGTCTGCTCTGTCACTGACTCGTTCCCTCTCTCCCTCTCTCGGTTCTTGCACAACATCTGAGAGATCCGCCGTGAGAATTCTGCAGAGCGGTACAGAGGTCTGCTCCTGCTTCCCAAGACTACCCTTCCGGGAGAAGCTGCAGAGCAGCAGAACTTTGCCCCTTGTTCATTGTACCTATTCTTGTTGACCTGCTTTCCCTGTTTCACTTATTCTTATTACCAAATAAACAAGCCCTCGTATTTGGCAACTCTGAATCCTACTCTCTTGTGTCGTTAGCATTTGGGGTCGTTGTCAAACCTTAACATTACGATCCAACCACAATGACGACCCCAGCCGACACAGAGGGGGTCAGAACCGCACTTGCAATTCAAGTCGAGTTGACCAGGGATCACGGTCTCCAACTAGAGCGGGCTGCGGCTGCGGTGCAGAACCTCAGGGACCAGGTCCTGCCTATGCAGGGTTCAATGGCCGCTATGGCGGGACAACAGTCCGAGATTCTCGCCCAGCTTAACTCGCTGGGCGACGCCGTTAATACTTTTCATCTCTCACACCCTTCAGGAACATTCCCCGCAGCCCCAGCAGATCTCGCACCTCGGGAACCCCTTCTCTCCGTCCCACGGCTGTTCGACGGTAATCCCGAGGAGTGTGCCACATTCATCATGCAATGTGAGTTGGTTTTCCGTCATCAACCAAGCCGTTTTTCTGCTCATGGGTCCCGAGTGGCTTATATAACCAACCTACTTTCAGGCCATGCTGCCCAGTGGGTCACTTCCTCCTGGGCAATGGAAGCAGATTTTTTGTTCTCCTACCCAGACTTCGTGGCGGAGCTCCGCAGAGTGTTCCACCATCCAGCCCGAGGTCTGGACCCTGGAGCCCGGTTGGGGACCTTCCGACAAGGGAGCAGCAGGGTGACGGACTATGTCATGGAGTTTCGACTGGCGGCGGTGGAGAGCGGATGGAACGAACCTGCTCTTCGCCTAACCTTCATAAGGGGGCTCAGTGACGCAGTCCGGGACCAGCTCGCTACCAGGGAGGTGCCCGACTCCCTCGAGGAGCTGTTTAGCCTTGTCATCCGTATTGACGGACGCCTCCTGGAGAGAAGGCGCGAGAGGGCCCGACTGTCACCTCCTGAAGCACCCCGGACTCCTGGACGCCCCGTCCCCAACACTACTGATGGTAACAGGCTTCCCCGTCCGGTGCGCGAGGAGGAACCCATGCAGCTGGGACGCTCTCATCTGAGCCAGGCGGAGCGTCAGGCAAGGCTCAGGTCCGGTCTCTGCCTCTACTGCGGAGGTGCGGGACACCGTATCGCCGACTGCCCTACCCGGCCAAAAGATCGGGCTCACCAAGACCCCGGGAGATCCTGGTGAGCCGTTTTTCCCATTCCCAGCGCCGCGCACCACCTGACCATCTGATGAGCGTCACCCTGGCCTGGGGGGACCAACGTGCCACGGTGGAGGCCCTCATCGACTCTGGGGCAGACGAGAACTTCCTCGACTTCGAGTTTGCCACCCAAGCCAACATACCTCTTGAGGCCCTTGTGAGGCCCTTGGAGATCTTTTCGTTGGACCAACACCGCCTGGCCGACATCTCTCAACGGACCGGCCCAGTCTTGCTGACCATTGCTGGGAACCACGTAGAGAGGATCCAGTTCCTCATTACCCAATCCCCCCTTGTCCCGGTGGTCCTGGGTAGGCCCTGGCTCGCGCTGCACGAGCCCCACATCGCCTGGTCCTCCGGTACCATCAGGGGCTGGAGCTCCTCCTGTCACGCCCGCTGTCTACAGGCGGCGTCTTGTCCCCCGCCCCGGAGACCGGCTGGTGAGTTGCCCCCGGATCCCTCGTCCATTCCTCCCGAGTACCACGACCTCATGGAGGTATTCAGTAAGACCAGGGCTCAGTCCCTTCCACCTCACCGCCCCTATGACTGCGCCATCGACCTCCGCCAAGGGGCTCCCCTTCCCGGCAGCCGCCTCTACAGTCTGACTGTCCCGGAGAAGAAGGCGATGGATCTCTACATCTCTGAGTCATTGGAAGCAGGACTCATTCGGCCTTCCTCCTCCCCGGTGGCGGCCGGGTTCTTCTTTGTTGGTAAGAAGGATGGGGACCTGCGACCCTGCATCGACTATCGTCAGCTCAACGAGATCACCATCAAGAACAAATACCCCCTACCTCTCATGAGCTCCACCTTCGAGCCACTGACCCAGGCCTCGTTCTTCACCAAGCTGGATCTCCGAAGTGCCTATCATCTTGTCCGTATCCGTGAGGGCGATGAATGGAAGACCGCCTTCAAGACCCCCAGGGGCCACTATGAGTACCTTGTGATGCCGTTCGGCCTCACCAACGCCCCGGCGGTATTCCAGGCACTCATGAACGATGTCCTCCGTGACATGCTGGAGGTGTTCGTGGTGGTGTACCTGGACGACATTCTTATCTTTTCCAGGACCCTCGAGGAACACATCCTGCATGTCCGCCGGGTGCTGGAGCGCCTCCTCCACAATCGGCTCTTCGTCAAGGCGGAGAAGTGCCGTTTCCACTCCAACTCCGTCGACTACCTGGGCTTCATCGTGGAGAAGGGCTTGACCCGAGCGGATCCTCGCAAGATCCAGGCTGTGGAGGATTGGCCGGAACCCACCACTCGGAAGGAGTTACAGAGTTTCCTCGGGTTCGCAAACTTCTACCAAAGGTTCATCCGGAACTACAGCCAAGTGGCGGAGCCTCTTACCAAGCTGACCTCCCCCGCTCTGCCGTTCGACTGGTCCCCAGCGGCATGCGCTGCGTTCCGCTCCCTCAAGAGAAGGTTCACTTCCGCTCCTATCCTGCTCCACCCTGACCCCAAGAGACAGTTCATCGTGGAGGTGGACGCCTCGGATTCTGGCCTGGGCGCTGTCCTATCCCAGCGTTCTCCTTCCGACCAGAAGGTACATCCTTGCGCCTTCTACTCGCGTCGCTTCCTCCCCGCCGAGAGGAACTACGACACCGGCAATCGGGAGCTACTGGCGGTCGTGGCTGCTCTGGAGGAGTGGCGTCATTGGCTAGAGGGTGCCGAGGAGCCTTTTACCATCTGGACGGACCACAAGAACCTAACGTTCATCCGCGCTTCCAGGCGCCTCAACGGTCGGCAGGCGAGATGGGCCAGTTTCCTCAGTCGGTTCGACTTCTCGCTGACCTTCCGCCCCGGTTCCCGCAACACGAAGGCCGACTCCCTGTCCCGGATGCACTCCAAGGGGGCTCCACCCTCTGAGGACCCATCTCCCATCATCCCGGAGGCCCGAGTGGTTGGAGCCATCACCTTGGGCATCGAGGGTGTGGTGAGGCGTGCCCTACGCTTCCAACGTGCTCCAAGCAACGTCCCTAGGAGCCGTCTCTTCGTCCCTGACTCTGTCCGGTCCCAGGTACTGCTGTGGGGCCATACCAGCCGGTTCGCCTGCCACCCAGGCGTCCATCGCACGTTCTCCTTCCTGGCTCGTCGTTTCTGGTGGCCCACCATGCGGAACGACGTCAAGGAGTTCGTATTGGCCTGCGCGGTCTGTGCCCGCAGCAAGGCCTCTCACCAGGCACCCTCCGGGCTCTTGCAGCCACTTCCCGTTCCAAGCCGTCCGTGGTCACATGTGGCGCTCGACTTCGTCACTGGTCTACCCTCCTCCCAGGGGAACACCTGCCTTCTGACCGTGGTGGATCGATTCAGCAAGGGGGTCCACCTCGTGGCCCTCTCCAAGCTTCCCTCAGCAGCCGAGACGGCGGACCTCCTGACGCACCACGTGTTCCGCCTTCATGGTTTTCCCCAGGACATCGTCTCTGACCGGGGGCCCCAGTTCACCTCCCAGGTATGGCGGGCTTTCTGCAAGGGATTGGGGGCAACGGTCAGTCTCTCCTCTGGCTACCATCCCCAGACAAACGGGCAGACGGAGAGGATGAACCAGAGCGTGGAGTCTGCTCTTCGGTGTGTGGCAGCCGAGAGGCCGGCATCCTGGAGCCGTTTCCTTCCCTGGGTTGAATACTCGATCAACTCAATGGTCAGTTCCGCCACCGGCCTCTCCCCTTTTGAGGCCTCCCTGGGCTACCAGCCCCCTCTTTTTCCCGCACTGGAGACGGAAGTGGCAGTTCCCTCCGTGCAGGTCCACCTCGACCGCTGCCGTCGCGTTTGGGAGATCACCAGGACCGCGCTGCTCCGGACATCTGAGCGCGCCTGTCGTGGTGCCGACCGGCGCCGGGTTCCCGCGCCGACTTACCGCCCTGGGCAGAGGGTGTGGCTCTCCGCGAAGGACCTCCCGCTACGGTCCTCGGCCAAGAAGCTCAACCCTCGCTTCGTCGGTCCTTTCGAGGTCCTGAAGGTACTCAGTCCGGCGGCCCTGCGCCTGAAGCTTCCTGCATCCATGCACATCCACCCCGTGTTCCATGTCTCCCGGGTTAAGCCCGTCTCCCTCAGTCCCCTTATGCCTCCAGCTCCTGATCCACCGCCTCCTGTGCTAGTGGATGGTCACCCCCAGTGGCAGGTCCGCCGGTTGATGGGCGTTCGTCGGCGGGGCCGGGGGTTCCAATACCTGGTGGACTGGGAGGGTTACGGCCCTGAGGAGCGTAGCTGGGTCTCCCGGCAGCTCATCGTGGATCCCGGCTTGATCACCGACTTCCATCGGGCCCATCCTGACGAGCCGGGTCGGCCTGGTCGCCGGGTGGCTCCCGTGGAGGGGGGGGGTACTGTGAGGTTTCTGTCCTTGCTTTCTCACTCGTTCTGTTCCTTTAACCACCCTCGCTTTGTTTTCATTCATTTTTTCTGTCAAGTATTTCAATTCCCTCGTTCACACGTTTCTCCCCGTTGACGTCATCTGAGACGTCGCTGATTGGTTCTCTCACTTCCCCACGCTTGTCAATCACATTCCCCAGCTGTCACTGCTTTTCAATCAATCGATCCCTCATTATTTATACCCCGTTTTCCCCACCCTAAGTTGTTGGATCGCCTTGATTTGTCGCTGGATGTTTTTCCCCGTTGCTGCTGTTTCACTGTGCTGTTCTCCAGGAATTCCTAGAAGCCTTCGCTTGGATACCTGCTCCGTGGCGCGCGCTCGCCTCCTCGGTTGTCCCTGTTCCTTTTACGCAGCTCGTCTGGGTGAGTTTTTCTAGATTGACTGTCTTGACCTATTTCCGATTTTCGTGTGTAACCTTTACACTGAAGTCTACCACCTTTTTGTCAAACAGTCACTCACCCAGCCATTATCGATTTTGCTCTTTCCTTTATGGAATAATATTTTTGGGATCTTCCACCTCCCTCTGTGTGTTTGCTCACGCCGAAGATATTATTTCACATTTGGACAGTGTTTGGATTTTTGCTCACTGTGTGTTTACACGAAGATATGATTTCACATTTGGACAGTGTTTGGATTTTTGCTCACTGTGTGTTTACATGAAGATATTCACTTGGGCTGTTTTTGGAATATTGCACATCACTGTGTTGTTAACACGAAGAATATTACACCCTGTCCTCCTGCTCGTTTCAAGTCTGCTCTGTCACTGACTCGTTCCCTCTCTCCCTCTCTCGGTTCTTGCACAACATCTGAGAGATCCGCCGTGAGAATTCTGCAGAGCGGTACAGAGGTCTGCTCCTGCTTCCCAAGACTACCCTTCCGGGAGAAGCTGCAGAGCAGCAGAACTTTGCCCCTTGTTCATTGTACCTATTCTTGTTGACCTGCTTTCCCTGTTTCACTTATTCTTATTACCAAATAAACAAGCCCTCGTATTTGGCAACTCTGAATCCTACTCTCTTGTGTCGTTAGCATTTGGGGTCGTTGTCAAACCTTAACACTGAGACTCCTCTACACCATGAGACTCCTCTACACCATGAGACTCTGAGACTCCTCTACACCATGAGACTCCTCTACACCATGAGACTCCTCTACACCACGAGACTCTGAGACTCATCTACACCATGAGACTCTGAGACTCATCTACACCATGAGACTCTGAGACTCATCTACACCATGAGACTCTGAGACTCATCTACAGCCATGAGACTCTGAGACTCATCTACACCATGAGACTCTGAGACTCATCTACACCATGAGACTCTGAGACTCATCTACACCATGAGACTCTGAGACTCCTCTACACCATGAGACTCTGAGACTCATCTACACCATGAGACTCTGAGACTCATCTACACCATGAGACTCTGAGACTCCTCTACACCATGAGACTCTGTGACTCCTCTACACCATGAGACTCTGAGACTCCTCTACACCATGAGACTCTGAGACTCCTCTACAGCCATGAGACTCTGAGACTCATCTACACCATGAGACTCTGAGACTCATCTACAGCCATGAGACTCTGAGACTCATCTACACCATGAGACTCTGAGACTCCTCTACACCATGAGACTCTGTGACTCCTCTACACCATGAGACTCCTCTACACCATGAGACTCCTCTACACCATGAGACTCCTCTACACCATGAGACTCATCTACACCATGAGACTCTGAGACTCATCTACACCATGAGACTCTGAGACTCCTCTACACCATGAGACTCCTCTACACCATGAGACTCATCTACACTATGAGACTCTGAGACTCATCTACACTATGAGACTCTGAGACTCATCTACACCAGGGTTTCCCAAACTTTTCAGGCCGGGACCCAGAAAATAAGGTGTCAGAGAGCCGCGGCCCAATGCACATCGTCAGGCTTTTTTTTTGCCAGGCGACCGATTTTTTAAGCCAAATATCACTTCAATCCTATTAAGTTAGTTCAAGTTATAGTTATTCATTTATATGTGCTATTTATGAGAGGGCTAACTTGTTGCAAAATAATAATGATAATAATAATAGCCTCATTAAAATACTATTGTTGCTTCGGTTGTTTTCAGCGTTTTATGTGCATAATCTGTTATTTAGTTTGAAATGTTTGTTGAAATAAGTAGATTTTTCGTTTTTGTTTATTTATTAAGTTAATATAAAACCATATAGTCACATTTTAGAATACAATAGAATAGAATTTTAGAATACAACTAGAAACACTGTCCTGGCCTGCTTCTAAGTTCAGTAGCCTGAAAAAAAAAAAGAAAAAAAATATTATTTATTTTTTTAATCATCTCGCAGCCCTCCCGTGGCTGCTCGCGGCCCACCTTTGGGTCGCGACCCCGACTTTGGGAACCACTGATCTACACCATGAGACTCATCTACACCATGAGACTCTGAGACTCATCTACACCATGAGACTCATCTACACCATGAGACTCCTCTACACCATGAGACTCTGAGACTCATCTACACCATGAGACTCATCTACACCATGAGACTCTGAGACTCATCTACACCATGAGACTCCTCTACACCATGAGACTCTGAGACTCATCTACACCATGAGACTCCTCTACACCATGAGACTCTGAGACTCATCTACACCATGAGACTCCTCTACACCATGAGACTCTGAGACTCATCTACACCATGAGACTCTGAGACTCATCTACACCATGAGACTCTGAGACTCATCTACACCATGAGACTCCTCTACACCATGAGACTCTGAGACTCATCTACACCATGAGACTCCTCTACACCATGAGACTCTGAGACTCATCTACACCATGAGACTCTGAGACTCATCTACACCATGAGACTCCTCTACACCATGAGACTCTGAGACTCATCTACACCATGAGACTCTGAGACGCATCTACACCATGAGACTCCTCTACACCATGAGACTCTGAGACTCATCTACACCATGAGACTCCTCTACACCATGAGACTCTGAGACTCATCTACACCATGAGACTCCTCTACACCATGAGACTCTGAGACTCATCTACACCATGAGACTCCTCTACACCATGAGACTCTGAGACTCATCTACACCATGAGACTCCTCTACACCATGAGACTCTGAGACTCATCTACACCATGAGACTCTGAGACGCATCTACACCAGTGTTTCTCAACTGGTGGGTCGCGACCCAAAAGTGGGTCGCGGGGCCATTTTGAGTGGGATTTGGGATTTGGGATTTTTTTTTTCACTACCTATCTTTGTGAAAGTGGCTTCTCAGCTCTGGTCCAGCTGAAGACAGAGCAGAGGAACAGATTGGACATTGAGCATGACCTCAGAGTTGCTTTGTCTACCATCACCCCAGACTTTGAGACTCTTGTCAGGAGCAAACAACATCCCCAGTTATCCCATTAGTTCCCTGGGATGTTAAGCTAAGAAGTCTGCTAAGAAGGATATATTATTTATTATTATTATTATTATTATTATTATTATTATTATTATTATTATTATTATTATTATTATTATTATTATTATTATTATTATTATTATTATTATTATTATTATTATTATTATTATTATTTTATTTCATTATGTTTTTAGCCCTAGTTGCACTTTTGTTGCAACCCCAGTTATCCCATTAGTTCCCCCAAACTTAGGTCTGTTATGTTAAGCTAAGAAATCTGCTAAGAAGCATATATTATTTATTATTATTTTATTTCATTGGGTTTTTAGCCCTAGTTGCACTTTTGTTGCACTTTTTTGTGTTTATTTCATGTTTTTAACAGTGCATGAAAGATTGCGTATTACTGCAATTTTTTTTTTTTTATATATCATAGTAGTTAAAAAAAATTGGGTCACGACTTAATGACTAAGGAAAATGTTGGGTCCCGAGGCTAGACCAGTTGAGAACCACTGCTCTACACCATGAGACTCTGAGACTCATCTACACCATGAGACTCATCTACACCATGAGACTCTGAGACTCATCTACACCATGAGACTCATCTACACCATGAGACTCTGAGACTCATCTACACCATGAGACTCATCTACACCATGAGACTCTGAGACTCATCTACACCATGAGACTCATCTACACCATGAGACTCTGAGACTCATCTACACCATGAGACTCATCTACACCATGAGACTCTGAGACTCATCTACACCATGAGATTAATCTACACCATGAGACTCTGAGACTCTTCTACACCATGAGACTCTGAGACTCCTCTACACCATGAGACTCTGAGACTCATCTACACCATGAGACTCTGAGACTCTTCTACACCATGAGACTCTGAGACTCCTCTACACCATGAGACTCTGAGACTCCTCTACACCAGGGCTATTCAACTAAATTGTTCAGGGGGCCACATTGTCAGAAACCCAAGGGGCCAGGGGCGGGACTGCCACGGCACCTCCCCGTGCTATGAATATATGTACACTTGACACAACACGCAACCACATTTTCACAACTTTTATTTAACTACATTGCAAAAGTAGTATACTTTTCAAAAAAAGTGCTTCATTTATGTGCCACATCTGCAACATCTCCTGCAAAAAGTGCTTCATTTATGACTGTGCAACAACTGCAACATCTCCTCTTCAACATTTCAATATAAAAATAAAATAAAAAACAAACAAGTGCATGATGTGCATCTGAACATTCTAACATCAACACTTGAACAAAAAAAACATTTATAGTGCAGCTGAGCTTATGAAAAAGTGCTTCATGTCTGTGCAACAACAGCAAATCACAGCATCTTATTAGCACTTATTGTCCACTCTTAACTCTCAAACATCAGGGGGGGTGGGGGGCAGACAGGCCTAGCCTACATACACACATCTAATGAGAGAGATTGCACTTCTTTGACTGGGCAATGGCAGAGAAATAGGAAGTGAGGGCTACCCGCAAACAGTGATGCAAATGCTCATTTGTCAAGGAGGCACGGTTGCTTGTTTTAATGGCATTCATGTGAGAGAAACTGGATTCACAAGTGTATGTTGAGCCAAACATTGTTAGCACAGATATTGCCAGCGTTTTTATTTTGGGGAATGTGTTGACATGAATACACTTTATCCAAAATGTTGTGGTGGATTCATTCTCAACTTAAGTGCCTGCTTCAGAGCAGATGATGCTTGCATGTCAATTATTTCAAGTTGCAGGAGACCTTCATCAATGTGAAGTGATGCAAGGAACTCTTGTCCTTTTGTGGAAATAGCAGCTACATTGGCAAATGGGTTGCTCACAAAATGCATCAATTCTCTGGACATGTCAAATTCATCAAATCGACTTGCAAAGTTTTCCCTCAATTTATCAATGAAATCTGTCATTAATTGAGTGACTTTTGGCTCAATTGTGCGTGTGAACGTTGACATAAAAAAAATTATATTTTTTTATTATCATGTAATCTTTGGCGGGCCGGTCAGAATCATCCCGCGGGCCGGCAGTTGAATAGCCCTGCTCTACACCATGAGACTCTGATACTCATCTACACCATGAGACTCCTCTACACCATGAGACTCTGATACTCATCTACACCATGAGACTCATCTACACCATGAGACTCTGAGACTCATCTACACTATGAGACTCTGAGACTCCTCTACACCATGAGACTCTGAGACTCATCTACACCATGAGACTCTGAGACTCATCTACACCATGAGACTCATCTACACCATGAGACTCTGAGACTCCTCCAGTGGTTCCCAAAGTCTGGGTCGCGACCCAAAGGTGGGCCGCGAGCAGCCACGGATGGGCCGCGAGATGATTTAAAAAAAATAAAAATAAAAAAATAAAAAAAAACGTTTTTTTTATTTTTTATTTTTTTGTTTTTTTATTAAATTTTTTTTTCAGGCCACTGAACTTAGAAGCAGGCCATGACAGTGTTTCTAGTTGTATTCTAAAATTCTATTCTATTGTATTCTAAAATGTGACTATATGGTTTTATATTAACTTAATAAATAAACAAAAACGAAAAATCTACTTATTTCAACGAACATTTCAAACTAAATAACAGATTATGCACATAAAACGCTGAAAACAACCGAAGCAACAATAGTATTTTAATGAGGCTATTATTATTATCATTATTATTTTGCAACAAGTTAGCCCTCTCATAAATAGCACATATAGATGAATAACTAACTTGAACTAACTTAATAGGATTGAAGTGATATTTGGCTTTAAAAATCGGTCACATGAAAAAAAATAAAAAAGAAAGCCAGACGATGTGCATTGGGCCGCGGCTCTCTGACGCCTTATTTTCTGGGCCCCGGCCTGAAAAGTTTGGGAACCCCTGCTCTACACCATGAGACTCTGAGACTCATCTACACCATGAGACTCTGAGACTCCTCTACACCATGAGACTCTGAGACTCCTCTACACCATGAGACTCTGAGACTCATCTACACCATGAGACTCATCTACACCATGAGACTCTGAGACTCCTCTACACCATGAGACTCTGAGACTCATCTACACCATGAGACTCATCTACACCATGAGACTCTGAGACTCATCTACACCATGAGACTCTGAGACTCATCTACAGCCATGAGACTCTGAGACTCATCTACAGCCACGAGACTCTGAGACTCATCTACAGCCATGAGACTCTGAGACTCATCTACACCATGAGACTCTGAGACTCATCTACAGCCATGAGACTCTGAGACTAATCTACAGCCATGAGACTCTGAGACTCATCTACAGCCATGAGACTCTGAGACTCATCTACACCATGAGACTCTGAGACTCATCTACACCATGAGACTCTGAGACTCATCTACAGCCATGAGACTCTGAGACTCATCTACACCATGAGACTCTGAGACTCATCTACACATGAGACTCATCTACAGCCATGGGCACAGTGTGGCTATAAAGCCTCCTGTGGATCCATGAGCACAGTGTGGCTGTAAAGCCTCCTGTGGATCCATGGGCACAGCGTGGCTGTAAAGATTCCTGTGGATCCATGGGCACAGTGTGGCTGTAAAGACTCCTGTGGATCCATGGGCACAGTGTGGCTGTAAAGCCTCCTGTGGATCCATGGGCACAGCGTGGCTGTAAAGACTCCTGTGGATCCATGGGCACAGTGTGGCTGTAAAGACTCCTGTGGATCCATGGGCACAGCGTGGCTGTAAAGACTCCTGTGGATCCATGGGGCACAGTGTGGCTGTAAAGACTCCTGTGGATCCATGGGCACAGCGTGGCTGTAAAGACTCCTGTGGATCCATGGGCACAGGGTGGCTGTAAAGCCGAGACTCCTGTGTATATTCCTGTATTCATGTATGGTGACGTCAGTACTCATAGTAGCCCTTTCAGTATGGCGACACCATGTTCACTGTATAAAATGACCTATTGTAAAGTCTAGGATAATCACAGCCTCACATAACTTTACAGACATAAACTAAAGACCTACAGTAGTCCGTTCAGAGCATGAATGGCTTGTCTAGGTATATTGACAATAAGTTTAGATTTTCTGAGCTATTTACAGCCAAGGAGCTTTTGTCATCCAATCACTGCAATAGGCTCTCCAGATATGAAAATCTATTGATACCTTTGTTAACTTTTCTAAAATGTTCTTTAAGGTCTTGGGGTCTTAACACTTTCTGCGCCAATCACGTAATATTACGTGTTTGCTCGCCAGCGGTTGAGCGCCAAACACGTAATATTGCGCTTTTAGACCCTTTGATCTTTTTCCTCTGATCCCCATTCTAAATCATCATCCGGGTCATTCTAGCCGTCCCTGGGTCATTTGTATACTTTGGAATATCACCAGGTGGCAGTATCGTCTGTGTCTGAACTGGAATTGCATTGGTGTGGATACACGTCTTCCTTTTTTTCTTTTTTGGTAGGGGCTCCTCCTCCTGCTTGAACAGAGATTCACATTGATCGTCTCGAAATTCCATTGCCTAAGCGTATTTTACCATCGAAACGTGTATAGACATATACACTAGTAATCACGATGGCGATACGATCACTTGGAATTATTCTTTTTGGAATACCTTCTTATAAGGTAAGGTATATTCTTTTTTTTTTGTATTTTATTTTTTTATTATTTTTTAAACAAACACATAAACAAACATGACAACACACGATAAGATATACAAACACACATATGCTCCAGCTCATACCCCCCCTCCCGGACCCCCCATTGGATAATCCAACCATTATAACTTGTTCCTAACCAGACACTACCATTATATGCTAGCTTTTATTCTCTCCACCACTTCTAACCACATTGCCATTTTGGATTCATTGTAATCACAGGTAAGGTATATTCTATGTCTATTTTACCGAACCTGAAACGTGTTTTTCTAACGATCACAGTTCTGTGTTTCACCGGATGTAAAACATGCTCGGCAAACACGATCACAGTTTTGAGTTAAAACGACATAATTGAGCATGGAGATGGCAATCGTTGGGCCATCACATGATGTCCCGAGCCCCACTGCACTCACAGATATCATCATTTGAATGGGCGAGATTCAAAACATAATATTAAAACTACATATTAATAGATGTTGTAAGTGTTACCTGCTGCTGATCTTTAACCCCCCCCCCCCACACACACACACGCAACATAATAATACATATGATTTTAAGAAAAAGCTTAAAGATTATTATTTCAACATTTATTTTGGTAATTAATAGGGCTGTACCGAATATATATTTTTTCTCTCGCATTTTAATGTTCTGTTGAGGTTTTTTTCACGGGTGTTTGAGTGTTTGCTGTGACATCATCATTAGACTATCTAGCTTAAATTATATTTATCTATTAATTAGATCCTGATGGATTCAGTGGGAGCCTGTCTATTTGCAGTGTGTCTGTTTTGTTTAAGTGTGTTATTTATTGTTTTTGTGTGAATGTATGTTTTGTTAATAATATTGTGTTGAGTGTGAAGGTATATTGTGTTACCATCCATGGAAGTTATTGGGCCCCAGGAAGAATAGCTGCTGCTATGCAAAAGCTAATAGGGATCTAAATAAAACAAACACACTAACACACACACCGCTACATGCACACACATGCACACGCACACATTTTCTTGGCCTTTTGTGTAGCCTTTTCTCCTTGTTCTTATGACCCAATAATAATGTAATTATGTCAACAGACATGTCTGTCTGTAGCAGGAGGCTCCCTGCAGGCTTGGTCTGTGGCAGGTATTAAGACTCTCAAGTGACCTTCAGACGGGATGACGTCAGCTGAAAAGAGGATCTACATCTGAGCGGAGTTACTCAAGAGCTCCAGGGCCCTAACACATGTTGATTACAAGAAAAAGCCAATTAAATAAAACCACAGTCTCATTGTCTAACAGCTGCTCTAGTCTAGTGTAAGATGAGAAAGTAAGCAGCCAGCCAGCCACCCCTAGAGAATCGCCAGTTTAACATGAAACAGCCTAATTATGATAGACCTCCTAAGTAGTGTGACTTCAGACCTAGAAGGGGGTTTCCTAAACACATTGTACATGTGAGAGTAAATTGGCACTCTTATTCGTCTCATTGTAATCTTAGTGTTTTGTACTTAAATAATACCACGGCATAATGGTATCATGGTATTTCCATCATATTTTGGTCCCTACCATCCTCCTAGTGACCAAAATATGATGGAAATACTGTACCATGATACTTAAATTTTTTTTAAATACCATGTTACCTTTTTGAAAAGAACATACTATTTCTGGAAAAACCATGACACTTAACCTCTTAACGTGCAACGGCCCGGCGCCTCTTGAGGACGATTTGCCCACCGGCGTGATGTGCCACTTTGCCGACCTCTAGCGGCTCGGGTGTGCATATTTTTTAATACAATATATAGATCGAATTAAAGCCCTATTTGTTGCCTGTCGATTGCCGTTTAGTGGTTCTTGAGTTACATGCCGATATGTGAGGCGTGCGTCAAAGTATATGGCAGACTTTTTATTTTTCAAATACCACTCCCGACTGTCGAGCCTCTACCTCCGTCAATCATTTGGCGATCTTGAAGATTATTGGACAGGGTTGTAACCAATGATTCTGGCTTTCCAATGATCCCCCAAGTGGGAATGAGCGAATCAGGGATCTAGGTGAAAAGTCACAAGCGCAAACAGGAAGAGAAATTTCTGCGGAATGCATTGGAGTCAATGAGGAAATCGTTTTTCTGTAGCCTTTTTTTCTTCTCACTTTTTTTACCAAAATCACTCCTAATCACTCATTTCTGAACGGATTTCTATGAAATTTCAGCCATACCAATTTTTTGGGAAATATTACTTCTGGACTACTAACTACTACAGAAAAACGTGAGTAACACGTTTTTCTACAACTCAAGTTCAGACCTATGTTACTCTATTTCATTAGCACTAAAAGTGAATTTTCTTTATTGTATCAGACACTTCACAGAATGTCATCATTCAAAAGAGACCAGGCTCATGCATGTATAGTATAAAGTATAGTATTTTGGTTTACAAAAAAAACTATGCAGTCCTCAAGTTCAAGTAAAAAAATTGCCACTTTTGGGGGGCGCCTGTTAAGATAAATTGCTCTCATTTCAGCCTAACTGTGTCTGTCCTCCCCAGCATGAACAGAGCAGCCAGACACGTCCTGCATATCATAGAAACCTCCTCATTGACATTATTAAAAATGACCTCAGTTAAAACAAACGCTTGTTGTTCCAAGGGGTGTAGGAGCACAAGAGGTCCTAAAATACCCACTGGACACGTTTGAAAAGCACTCCATGACATAACCAGAAACCGGAGAACGACGCCGATTAGGCCTGAGAAGCAGCTGTTAAAACGTCTCTCCTCTGCAAGTTTTACGAGCTGAGTGTTGCGATGCATAAAAACAAACATATTTGAACTGGTTTTGAGGAGAGAGAGAGGGGGGGGGGGGCGGGGGCTCTTTCTGCTGCCTGTCAAGAGTGACGTCCCCACTGTAAAAAGCCTGTGGTGCTGTGACCGGCTGTTCTACGCTTTTGTTTTGGAGTATATGAATACATGGGGTACATAATGAGAAACATAAAAAGGTGACATGTGGGCCATTTGATCCTTTTCCCGACAGTGTTTTTTATGTGAGACAGAGTGCCTTTGGACCATGTTTCTTTAGTTCTCCCTGTTCTTGTACTGGTTATGAGTTTACAGGCAGGAACATGTTGTTTGGTCTATAACTCTATTAAAACCGTGCTGTTCCTGCATGTCCTTGGAAGCCACTGTGGCTGGCAGTAGAGGCGGTGAGGGGTGTTCTCAGCCCTGTCCTGTGAGAAGGGGCATCGGCCTCCTCTTCCTCTCCCACATGGTCGTTTGAGGCCACTGCATGTTTTCCCTTAGCGTTGCCCTTTGCATTGTGACCAGGTCCCCCCCATATGCAGCGATGCCGAGAGCTTCACACAAAGCCAGGCGTTTTACTGCTAACGGTCAAGGAGACCTGCTGGCATCTAGGGCATTCAGGAGGAAAGAAAGACAGAAAGAAAGAAAGAATGAGAAAGAAAGATAGATAGATAGAAAGTAGGGATGCTCGATATTGGCTTTTTTACCGATACCGATATACCAATATTGTCCAACTCTTAATTTCCGATACCGATATCAACCGATACCGATATATGCAGGGTTTCCCCCCCCCCAAAAATGGAATAATTTCAGGTAATTAACATTACATTATGCATACTTTTGACAATAAATAAAATCAGAATTTGTTCTTACTTGTTTGCCTGGGTAAATAAAGGTTATAGGAATGTAATTTTTTTTTTTTATTATTAAAATTTGAAAACTGATACCGATATTTTCCGATATCACATTTTAATGCCGATATCGGCCGATAATATTGGTAGGCCGATAATATCGGACATCCCTAATAGAAAGAAAAAGAAAGAATGAGATAAAGAAATATAGAAATTAAGAAAGAAAGATAGAAATAATTGTACAAAGAGAAAGATAGAAAGAATGAGAGAAAGAAATATAGAAATAAAGAATTATAGAAAGAGAGATAGAGAAAGAAAGATAGAGAGAAAGATAGAGCACCACTCAACAAGTAAAGTTACTGCACATCCACAATCACAATACTTTATCCCCAACTTTATTGAAACAGATAAATGAGTTTAGCACAGACAATAGAAATAAATCAATGAACATATATCTTTTTTGTAAACAACATATTTCCTCTCACAGCTTTGAGTGCCACTAAATCTGCCTTCCCCACTGTTATCGTCCCACACTGGCTGTATAGCTGCCTGGACGTGATGTAGCTGCTGATGCTGAACCATGCAGGACCTAGAGCCATAGAGAAGAGTTAGGCAAACCCTACTGGAAAGGGACAAACAACAAAGGATGTCATACTTATTGCTACTGTTACCTGTACCTGTACTATATTTTCTGAAAAACGTTTTTTCTCTCGAAGAGGCAAAGTCGTCATGGGGTGGCAGTGCGATCGTTTTATCATTATTAGATTAATGCAAAACTTTGGTATGGCCTGGCTTCTACAGCTGGGTTTGCCTTAAACTCTTACTCTTTACAGCTTATGCTAAGGAGCACTACCGGGCTGCGACACTAGAGAGCAGCATTACATTGTTGTCGACAGACGCTGCACAGAGATGGAGAACAATCTATCTTTTGGAGTTGTACATCTATTTTTAAAGCCATTGCCGTTTCAATCTATCTGTATAATAATGTCCAATCTTCTAACTATCTGTCGCTGCTATGGAGATAAATCAACTCAGACTTTTCCATCAGGCCAGATTATTTCTCTTGCAGTTTGCTTACTATAGGCCTACCTACAATATCTGACCGTACAGAATTTATAAAATGAATGAGTCTCTGATCTTGTGCTCTCTCTCTCTCTCTCTCTCTCTCTCTACACACACAAAGGGAACGCAGGTGTTATAGATGGTTGTACCACTGATGAAACCTCCCAGATATTCCCAGCGGTAGCTTTAGCCTACCTCCTTTACTGGACATGGAGCAGTAGACCTACTGTACCACTACCTACTATCACCAGTGACCTATGGAACTGTTACAGTCACACTACATGAGACATACTGCTCAGTGTGGGAAACTCACTCACAGCTGGGAGAATAGTATTGAAAATGCTGTGTGTGTGTGTGTGTGTGTGTGTGTGTGTGTGTGTGTGTGTGTGTGTGTGTGTGTGTGTGTGTGTGTGTGCGTGCGCATTATATGGTCTTGGGTTTTACTAGTTGGTTAGTAAGTGGGAAAATGAAAATGGGTCATTTCTTATCAGGGCTGTTTAATGGATCTAGTTAAGAAATGGGTTATTTGAATGTCAGATTTAAGGTGAGGTTAATGGGGACGTTCACACTGGGCCAGTAGACGGCAGGAAGACAGGAAGCCTGATGTCATACATTTTCAATGAGAGGATGATGGTAAAACCATGTCGGTGGCAGAGGGGCAGACGGAACTGGGGTGGAAGTTGAAATATTTAAGACTTTTCGCTGTTCTCCACCACAGATTCCAATGTTGTTCGTTTCTCTTTGGACTAGGAACAAATTAGACGTATTCAAAAGGCAGCCTGTGCCTCACCTCCCGATACGCTTCACAAATGCAAACGCTCCCATCGTTGGGAATGGGAAAAATATACTACTAAATATATATAGAACTAAATGTGATATGAACTGAATGTGATGGGAACTAACTATAAATGTACAATCAGGGCAGATAAGACGCTCCCTCAGTATTGACTACATTAACAGTATTGGCTTTTTTACAAAGGAAAACACTGCGATGTCAATGTGTGGTGAGGTAGACGCTGGGTATGAGGGTTAAGGTTATAGGGACCAGGAGGGAATGAATGTAACAATCTGATATGAATATAACCACTGTCCCAAGAGAAGGTGTGTGTGTGTGTGTGTGTGTGTGTGTGTGTGTGTGTGTGTCTGTGTGTGTGTGTGTGTGTGCGTATTTGCATGTGCGCATATGTGCATGTTTGAGTATTACACATGTGTGCCTGTAAGCTATATGTGTGATGAATGCAGTGAGATCCACTTCAAAGCTATAGGTTCTGATCTAACTGAGTCACTGTCAGAACCGCCAAGGAACCCAGCTGGAAGAAACACTTGGATCTCACGAGCCCCTCTTACCCACTACACTACTACAGGGTCAGCGACAGTTAGCTCGTCGTTATATATTTCCAAATACATATTTGATGACTCGTTTGATTACTTCCCTGAATCTCTGTGTTGCCTCCATGGGTTTGTTTAGCTGGGGGGCATGCCTGGCGTCGAATAAAGCAGAGCTATTGATCCTACGCTGCAGACGTGGCCACGAACCTCGCTGTGGAAAATCGACTATTTTGGGTCGAAATCTTGTGTAGTTGCTCCATCACCGGTGGCTTCGGTCTTTTCTTTAGGCAAACATATTCAATCATTTAATGATTTAAAATAATGAAATAAAAATGATAAAGTACAAAAATAAAAAAAGAGAGAAAGGACAAGGCGGGGTTGGATCAGAAATAAAATCATTATTTAAGGCACACCTTTATAATCTGCTGCTCCATCACATATGAATACAAGAAACACACAGAGTGACGACAGAACAGAATTGTATAGGGATGGGCTCACAGGCAGGGTGTCAAGTCTAATCCTGGACTGAATGATCTTTTACAATGGCGATGTAGTCCGTTGAAAAGTCATACTAGTCTAGCACACGACCAGGCTTAACCCCGTCATCCATTACTGTTAAAAGTACAATATCAAACAGTACAACTTAATACAGGGAAACCACCTTTGGATCTGTGAAATTACACCAATGACAACAATAACACAAACATAAAGTCAAAACATTTGTACCAATCATTGATAGAAAAGTGCCAACAGTAATGGATTTAAATAGAATGAAGAACGTTTTAAATATCGTTACAAGTATTATAGACTGGATAGGATTGAGTTGTATTGCAGATACAGTAAGGTCAATAAAATGACTAGGCATTAGTATAAATCACATCTCACATACTGAATGTGTAAAAGCTCAGGTTTTGTCATTACAGTATCTATATCTACAGTACTTCAGGTGAACCAGCTACGTGCCATATCAAAGGTATAAGGCACCCCTCTACCAACATTTAGGGATGTTTTCTAGGCGTGGTTTCAGCCCAAGTCTAAACCTTAACAGGCCACAGCTCTAGTGGGGCGAAGCTGGAAATCAAAAAGCGACACGCTCCCCCGCACACGACAGGGAGGACGGATGCATACGAGCTTCATTATCACCCGTTCATATTTTCTCATCAACCATTCCCCCCGATGAATCAAATGTGCCAAGCTAGCCCGAGAAGCTAGCGAGAGGAGCGATGGAGACGAGCACGGACTGTTTTCTACTTTTAGACGAGCACAGCCGTTTTCTACTTTTCGACGAGCACGGCTGCTTTCTACTTTTAGACGAGCACGGCTGTTTTCAACTTTTTAGCTGGTGCTGAATTCCAGGTCATTTTCAACATCGTATCCAATCCATTGACCGTATTCGCACGGTGGCCATTTTGCTCTTATGTCACACAACTTGAGCGCGACATAAGAGCAAAATGGCTGCCGTGTGTAATGGTCAACCGGTGTAGCAGAACTGTAATGCGTCTCCTCTCGTTTCCTCTATAGGAGCTCGTCCAATAGTGCTCTGACTCTGACGCTCTGGGCGGCAGAACATATTTTATTTGTCAGAGCCGACACGCTTGTGCGGTCTTGAAACAAAACCCAATTTAAGATTCAGATCTAAAGCAAAGTTTCGGTTTAGGGGCTTATTCCACACCCGTGACACCATCCCTAACGGCATAAGTACTCACAGCTTTTGAAACTCCGTCTCTGTGCATAAATGCTACAATGAATGAAGAAGCATGAGTGCAAAGCGAGGTTCAGTGCAGAACATATAACATCTACCATATATCTATCTATACCTCTTCCTACGCTTTCGTAGCCATAATAAACGCTTAGTTTGAAGCCCTAGTAGAACGTCGCAGTGCAGACTGAGGGCAACTGCACAGAGGATACGCTACCGAATGATTTATACTTCCATTGGGAATCATTGGAAGCGTTTTCTTTTTTTTGTCTTAAGCTTAGATTTATAGAACGTGAGAGTGAATGCGAAGCGTATGGCTGTACCTTTTATTATCAAAACCTGCCGTATGGTTTGCCTTCATCTGCAAATGATGGAACTGGGACCAAGTACAAAATCTTGCTATCATCTTCATTAGCTTGACTAGCAAAGCTAAGCATAATGGCCACTACGTATCCACTGTCTGCTATGGTACTTTGAGCCGTTAAAGCTCCAGCCAACAGTTCAACTCCTTATTTTCTATCTCAGAAGAGGAATCTGTGGTTGATGTCTTATAAACAAAGGCCTCATATCTTCTCGTATTTTATCCAACCTCTCTCTCTCTCCGTTCTCCTAATATCATGTAATCTTAAGAGTCTAGCGATCTAAACTCAAGTAATTCATATCAACCCTCAGATGCACTACCAGAATGATCTGCCCCCGGGTCTTTGTCCTACACTAACCTAACGCCATCCCGACTCCCTAAGCCAATCGGTATCATGCCTGCTTCCGTGCAGCGCTGCGGATTCAGTCTTATTCGCAGGCGGTAGCCATTATTTCATTTGTCAACGTCAAGCTTCACTTCCTGTCAGAAGTGAACTGGGGGTGGCAACTGTTTCCTGTTTGGCAGCAGAGTGATTTCCTGTCTGCCCTGGGTGACTTTGCGGCCGAGGAGAAAGGTGGGCCGAGGGACTACGGAGCACCGAAGCAGGGCAGGGGAGTGTGATGGATGACACCCCGCTGGAAGTCACTGTTCTGGGGGTGGAGAGGAAGGAAGGAGGGAGGCCTGGATCTGATATGGCTGCTGCTCCAGGACTCCATTTTACATTAGCAGTTTTGGGTTAAGTCGGCCATTGGTTGGGAGCAGTGATTCTAGTGTATGTGTGTGTGTGTGTGTGTGTGTGTGTGTGTGTGTGTGTGTGTGTGTGTGTGTGTGTGTGTGTGTGTGTGTGTGTGTGTGTGTGTGTGTGTGTGTGTGTGTGTGTGTGTGTGTGTGTGTGTGTGTGTGTGTGTGTGTGTGTGTGTGTGTGTGTGTGTGTGTGTGTGTGTGTGTGTGTGTGTGTGTGTGTGTGTGTGTGTGTGTGTGTGTGTGTGTGTGTGTGTGTGTGTGTGTGTGTGTGTGTGTGTGTGTGTGTGTAGAGGTGGGGTGTGATGGGGACAGGAGTGGTGTTTTAAAGTCAATCTGAACGGCTGTGCTGACTGCTGGACAGAACACTGGGGACTAGATGTAAAGTGCTGAACTACAAGCTGTGGCCGGGTGAGTAGGTATAGGGACTGTAGTCATTAGGCCTATCCTGATATGTAGGAAGCGGGCTCCACGTTGTTGTTCTGTCCGTCCTCTATAGCCCTGTTCTTCTCAGTCGTGCACAGCTCTGAAGACTCCGAGTCCTCCACTGCTTTCGTTGACCTGTCCGGTAAAGAATATTATTAATAATATTATATTATTTCACTTTGGTAAAAACAGATGGTCACTCCTCAAGAAACGATTCATGGTCAAGACACATCGCAAAACATTATGTATATTTTTTCTCTGCATTTGCAAAGGATAATTCATATGTTTGTAAAACCACAATCACTGATTTAAAGCCACTAAGTATAATTTTCAACACTAGTATATCATATCATTGTCAGAGTAGTTGATACCTTGGTATAATTACAGTAAACAAATGAGACCATTGCCAAAACAATGACAAGATTATACGATTAGACCAAATTCCCCACAAACTCTGTTGCTTGCTGTTGCAAAGGAGATGTTGCCATTTGTTCGCCCCCCTGGCAGCTTGCTGGATTGGTATTTGTTTTGAAGAAGCCAGGAGAGGGTGAACAGCCCGTGTGAACCGTGCATGTGGAGGTATTTTTGTTGATGAAGCAAGTTTTGTTTAGAAAGGCTTTGCACCACAATGCCGTTCAGTGGCTCACAATGTAAACACAATACACAGAGACTAACAACGGACTCGCCGCGGCCCCGTCAATTCTCTTTCAGTCTCTTTCATTCTCATCGCGTTCCTGCGGTAATCCTGCCAAGGTATGGACGTTGAATTCACAATGATATATTGATGTAAAGACAAAGTATTTATTTAAAGATGTGTTAGACTGCAGTCGTAAACGGAGAGTAAGAGCGTGCACAGCTAAGCCATTACAAAACAGACTGGCTAACTAGTCACAGCCCTAATCTCTCATGGCTTTAGGGTAGATGTTACCTTCTGGGTTAGGAAATAATAACTTACATGCGTTATCTGGCTATACTGGGAGGAAGTTAGTGGACTGAAGTAAATTAATACATTGCTATTAAACCCTTACAAAAAGTATCATTGCATTTCCTAAAAGGTATCATGGTATTTTCATAGTCTTTGGTCACTACGACGACGGTAGTGACAAGAAAATGATGGAAATACCATATTATTAGTATTGTGGTTTAGATTGGAATATACCGGGGTATTATTTAAGCACAAAATGGTAACATGGTGATACATGACTTTAAAATTATTTATGCAATAGTCGGTACTATGGTAAAACTGAAATTACCATCAAGCTACCATGATACTTTTTTTTGTAAGGGAAAGAACATTCCATCCAAAAAATTAAATGAGTAAATATCAGTAAATATAGCTCAGTGAAATTATGAAAATATCAAGGTCAAAGTGATTGATTAACAGTTCCTGTAAAGGCATATAAGCAAAGACCTCGATTCTCTAATCATTGTCATCATTTCATTGAGCTATATTAATACTTCCTGGAATATGTCTAGAATTATAAGTAGAGGATGGGTCACTGTTGTCATAGAAACGTTCATAAATGGCTTCCCCTTTAGCACCGGAAAACGGTAGTCAAAAGTAGAGTTGTCTCTCAGTGGTGAATAACCTCTGGGAGAGAACGTACGCTCTGTGACCCCGCCCCTTGTTATAATCCCATCACGTCACACAGTGACATCACATACCCCAAGTCTTCAACTCAATAACTCCCAAACCAAATGTGACAAAGTTGACAGTTTTAGTAACATGAGAGTGAGATAACTGAAGCACAGCAGCTCTGTTATGCGGAGTGAGTGAGTCACCTGGACCTGAGGCTGTAAACCCAGTGCAGTGCTGCTGCGGCGCCGTGAGGGAGAGACGTTTCAGAGGTTTCAGAGGCGTCACGTGTGATTAGGGCCATATATCCTGAAATATATAGGATTATACCGACTAGAGCTTTGATTCTCTGTCTGAACCTGGTTGGGCCTGGCCCGCATTCTCTAAATCCCCCCCCGGGCTTGGATCAGGTTTTAACTTTTTTCTTTTTTTAATTACAAACCGCTCATAGTGGACATGTGCTTGTGGCCACTGGGCATTCACAATAGCAACAGCGCCAGGACTCACACTGTGACCTTTTATAAATCCATATATTTTATAGCAGAAATTCTGAGTTTTTATTCGGGCTCGGACCCAAAACTGCTGCCGTGGTCCGGGGGTTTGATACTGGTTCATGTAGGGTTGGGCCACATTTTTTGGGCCCCAATCAAAGCTCTAATAACCAAATTTTGCGCATGTCGATATGTTAGGTGAGTGCATTCCTCAAGTGCCTAGGCTGTTTCATTTTGTGCCCCGCTTTTAATTAAACATAATGTTCCAACAACCAATCAGATGTTGACAGACAAACATTACAGACATTTTGACAGATAAACATTACAGGCATGTTGACAGAGAGCCAACACTGTGGAGAATGTTGTATTTGTGCGCTGGTGCAGCTTTCTTTATCACATTTATTGTGACGGAATTAAATGTGATAACGTACCATGACATGTACTTCATGTACTTCAGGTCATACATCCCAGGCCTAATGTGTGATCAGTGTTACAAGGTATTTCCATCAAGTTACTTCCAAGTAATCTATTACATAGTTACACCTTTCAACCAAAGCTATATTTCAGCATAATACTACTTTTGAGTTTGTTCAAATAAGTCTTACTCAAAAAGCATGCTGGACATGGATCAGCTTAGTAATGTGTAAACTGTAAAGGACACGTTTGAGTGAAATATTTGTTCACCTAAAAAAAAATTCAGCCCTATGAACTGAAAGTAATGTGTACATTTCAAAGGCTACGTTCACACTACAGGCAAAAGTGGCCCAAATGAGACAGTTCACAACAGTGTGAACATCACAAATCACATGGAATCTGATATTTTCCATTCTGATTTGAGCCACTTCTATACGTGGTCCTGAATCAGATAAAAGTTTGGTTTGTTTTAATTAGCCTCCACTGCATTCAGTGTATGAACCATAAACCGTGACTTCAGCATCCTCCACGTTTACATCTATCATCGTTATTGTTAATTTGTGCATGCGGGTCAGTTCAGGAAAGTGACCAGTCCACACTGGAACAAATCTGAGCAATAAATCATTTGAATTGAGCACTAACGATTGTAGTGTGAACATAGCCAAAGAGGTTAACTGCTCTTAAAGTATTTTGATTTAGGATTTAAGTCAACGGTAATTGAATAAGAGCAAACAGTTATGAGCGTTTGAAATAACTGTGGTAGAAATATGATTCTGAAAGTAAATTTGAGTTACTTGACAAAGGAATAATAATGACCCAACCCAACCTATAACATAGTTGCTCGTGGAAGTACAACATTACCCTAACTGCCATAACATGGGATCACTGATCATGAATAAATAGTAAATATCCCATAATTCAATATTGGGTGGCATATGGAATCTGGATAAATTATAACTAAGGCCTTGTTCAAACTGTCAGCCCAAATTAGTTTTCTGGCATGTCCAGATTGTATCCAGATTTAAATTTAGAATGTCTGACCAGCACAAAAAAAAAGAAGAAAATCAAAACCACATTGGTTCCAATAGTGTTTCTACAGATGAGGATTTTAAATGCTGCTTTTCCACTGCATGGTACCTACTCGACTCGACTCTACTCTACTCGCTTTTGGTACCTGGTACTTTGTTAATTTTCCACAGCAGGTAGTACCCCCCCCCCCCCCCCCCGTCAGTGTAGCTGGTCGTCATAGCGAGGGCGCCGTGACGTCATCTTCAAAGCGACGCACACAGACAATAGAGGATTTTGAAGCTAGCTATGCAGCTATGAAACCAGTGCATTATTAGCTAATGTATGCTAGCCACAATGCTAATGGTTATAATGGGAAAACCCAATCACATTAGCACATAAGCTAACACAATTAGCAATCTTTTTGTGTTACTAAACTCTTTGTTCTTGGTGGTAAATTGTGTTGCTGTTGGTTTTGTTTAATCATGCTGCAAACAAATAATGCTAATGCTAATGTTTAGGGTGGTGTAGTGGTTAACACTGTCGCCTCACAGCAAGAAGGTCCAGGGTTCGATTCCCACTTGGGGACCAGGTTTCCGCGTTGCCAGGTACCCAGGTGGGGTATCTCCCAGGCCTTTCTGTGTGGAGTTTGCATGTTCTCTCCGTGCTCGCAAGGGTTTCCCCCCGATAAGAGACAAATATGCACAACAGATCGCTAATGCTGTCGCGTCCCTGACGAAGATGGGCAGAAGCACTTGGATTGGTCCCCGGGGCGCGGTACCTCGCCGACGCCCCTATCTGCTCCCGGCTGCCCTTGGGGGGAAGGACGACGGGATGGGTCAAGTGCAGAGACTCAATCGTATCGGCGACCCAACAATTGCATGTGTGTGTGTTCCTGTGTGTGTGCTGCCCATCGCATGTGTGTCACTGCATGCCAATAAAGACTTCTCCAAAGTCCTGCATTATTATAATTTTTTTTTTTTTTTATATCTACTTTTTCTCCCATTTTCTATTTTTCTCCCATCCCAATTTCGTATCGTCCAATTCAACCCTCCCCTGTCTCGAACGCTGTTAGGCCATGCCTCCCACAAGCCGGCTGCGATGTGGACTAAGCCTTACATTGCGTGTCCCCTCCGGTATTCGAGGAAGCAGCAGTCGCATCTTTTCACCTGCACAGCGCGATCTCTCAGCGTCGGGGGTCTGCGTTTTGGAGGGCACGCCGCCCCCGTCGCTTCCTGATTCTGCTGCGCAGGCGCACCAACCGACCTGTAGGAGTCGCTGTCCACAACGTCCGATCCCCACCCATCAGCTTCCCACCCCCTAATACTGCCAAATGTATTAGTATGAACAACCAGCCAAGCTGATAGCAATGCGGAGAGCTGGGCTCGAACCCAGCGTCTCCTGCATTGGTGGTGAGCGCCTTGCCCACTGCACCACCTAGCCGCCCTATTATTATTATTATGATGCTAATGTTTAGTAGTCGCGGGGCTATTTGAAGATGGCGGGATTGTGTTTTTGTGCAGGACGCCCCCCGTGTAGCGCAATGATGATGTAGTGATGATTCTCTCTTCTGACCAATCAGTGTTTCAGGTCACTTTTTAGTCCCTGTTCTACCCGCTTGGAACCTCGACAGAGTAGGTACTAAAGAAAGTACCCGGTACCAGGTACTGTACCATCTGCAAATTTCGGCAATGGAAAACCGAAAAGGCTGAGTAGAGTAGAGTCGAGTCGAGTCGAGTAGGTACCATGCAGTGGAAAAGCACCATAAGTGTCTGGGTCACTTGCAACACGACACACAACAACAACAAATCCAGAGTGATGGATATGGAGGATAATAGAGGGAGCAACAGTCCGTGGACAGACGCTGAAATGCTAATCAGATTAAGCCTGCAGTCTGAACAAAGACTAGTACATCTGGTTTGAAATCTGGTTTGAAATGAATACTCGGTACTGGTTTGACACCGGTACTCATCTGGATTATACATACTGTAGCTCCCAGTGGAAACGACACATAGCTGAAGCTTGTAGAGACCCAACCTTTCAGCGCCGAGTGCAGTGAGACGGAACACAGACTTAAGTGAAAAGCATGCGATTGTTTATGACTTATTCATCTGTGTTAGGCTACGTTTATTTACTCATTATGGCGAAGAACCACAAAAGCCCATTTTAAATCCCATTTTAACAACTCGAATACAAAAACATTTAATATATTTGATATGATTTAATCTCCCGACAGCCACGGGCTACCAACAAAAATAACTTTTTAAGGCCTTACATTAAGAATTATTGTACTTTTTAAGACTTTTTAATACCTCCGCAGATCCCTGTTTAAAGACAGTAGAGGTTGAGTATCACAATCACATTAAAAAGTGATTGGGACTGAACACCTCCAAATACCGGGCTGTTTATAAAACTAATTCAGAACAGACTGACACAGTTAATTGGTCTCAGGGGTTAATTTAGCTAGTTGCCCTCCTGCTAATGAGTGGGTCACTATTGGTAGTGAGAGTGAGAGTGAGAGTGACGTGTGGTGCAGGAGTCTCACTTTTCTCTGTTGAAGATGATGAAGTCTCTCTCAACGTTGTCCAGACGTTGCTGCAGCTGCCCGTTCTGTGACAGACGGAAACAAGACAGAATACCAAGTCAATTCACAAATAAGAGGGAAATAGGGAGGGACCTTATTACAGCCTCACGTATAATAACGTATATCACACCGGTTACGGTACCTTATGTATACTGCACCTGTGTATAGTGTATACTTTACTTACTCATAGTATATATTTATATTCTAGTGTTTATTGTAATGTATAATATAACTGAGAGGGCATACAGACCCTCATCTGCACCTTTGATCACACTGCCTACAGTACTTGCTCATATGCTTATATTCAGAGTTCATTATATTGTTTACACTGCCTATTTTAACTTCTCTACTGTAAATCTATCTATCTATCTATCTATCTATCTATCTATCTATCTATCTATCTATCTATCTATCTATCTATCTATCTATCTATCTATCTATCTATCTATCTATCTATCTATCTATCTATCTATCTATCTATCTATCTATCTATCTATCTATCTATCTATCTATCTATCTATCTACTGTGTCTGTCTGTCTGTATGTCTGTCTGTCTGTCTGTCTGTCTGTCTGTCTGTCTGTCTGTCTGTCTGTCTGTCTGTCTGTCTGTCTGTCTGTCTGTCTGTCTGTCTGTCTGTCTGTCTGTCTGTCTGTCTGTCTGTCTGTCTGTCTGTCTGTCTGTCTGTCTGTCTGTCTGTCTGTCTGTCTGTCTGTCTGTCTGTCTGTCTGTCTGTCTGTCTGTCTGTCTGTCTGTCTGTCTGTCTGTCTGTCTGTCTGTCTTTTATTGGTCATCGTAATTTGCAGAAATTGCTTATCTATGTACACTACATAAAGGAAATATTCCAATCAGCATTATGTTAGCAGCAGATGGATGGAGGAGATGTAACTACATTTAGAGGTCACTTACTCTCTCTCTCTCTCTCTCTCTCTCTCTCTCTCTCTCTCTCTCTCTCTCTCTCTCTCACTCTCTCTCTCATGATCTACACCTGCTCCACACACACCTTTTTGATTTCTCACATGATTTCTCACTAGTTACTAGTTACTATTTCTCACTAGCATGAAAACGGGAAATACAAACAATTATTTTGTGTCAAAGTTTCCCATTTTGTACATGCTTGACTATGTAGGTGTTTGCAAACAGGCATCTTTAGGGGGTCGCAAACCAAAGCAGTTGAGCACCATCTGTAGGATGACATATGATGACCATGAATCAAGCCAGAGGCTGCGGCCAGGCAGGGTAACGCTAGCGGCCAGGGTAACGCTAGCTGCCAGGGTAACGCTAGCGGCCAGGGTAACGCTAGCGGCCAGGGTAACGCTAGCGGCCAGGGTAACGCTAGCGACCAGGGTAACGCTAGCGGCCAGGGTAACGCAAGCGGCCAGGGTAACGCTAGCTGCCAGGGTAACGCTAGCTGCCAGGGTAACGCAAGCGGTCAGGGTAACGCAATCGGACAGGGTAAGTTTTTTAATCTATGAAAAGAACGTACAGATGCGTTGACTTACAGCTGGTCAGCTAAAAATATTATTGGCCGTAGCTATTTGCTGAAATTGCTCATCTACGTACATTACATAAATATCCCAATCAGCATCATGTTAGCAGCAGATGGATGGAGGAGATGTAACTAAGTTTAGAGGACACTTTCTCTCTCTCTCTCTCTCTCTCTCTCTCTCTCTCTCTCTCTCTCTCTCTCTCTCTCTCTCTCTCTCTCTCGCCGATCTGCTCCACACACACACATCTTTAGCCGTCCTACTCATGTGACAACAGCCGCCTCTCTCCCGCCACGCTGTCCTCACATACTTGTGGTGTCAAGTGGAGAGAGACAGGTGATTTCTCACTCTCCTCAGGAGATGGTGAAGGGACACAGATATACATCATCATCACTATCACCATCATCATCACCATCAGGAGAGAACTGACAAACTGACGGAGGAGACAGAAGAGAGAGACTACACACAGTACAGTGTACAGGCACACACACATGGATACACACACACACATGGATACACACACACACAAGGACACACACACACATGGACACACACACATGGACACACACACATGGACACACACACACACACACACATGGACACACATGGACACACACACACACATGGACACACACACACACACACACATGGACACATCCACACACACACACACACACACACACACACACACACACACACACACACACACACACACACACACACACACACACACACACACACACACACACACATACAGGCTCTAGCTGACCCCCCGCTCGGCGCTGTCCGTCAGACTGTGGAACAGAGTAGGTCTGTACAGGTGCTGTCACAGTGGGGGGGCAGACACTAGAAAACTACCAGCCAGCAGGAGTGGGACAGAAGGAGAGAGAGAGCAAGAGAGAGAGAGAGAGAGAGAGAGAGAGAGAGAGAGAGAGAGAGAGAGAGAGAGAGAGAGAGAGAGAGAGAGAGAGAGAGAGAGAGAGAGAGAAGGACAAGCAGCAACAGGCACAGATAAATCACGAGAGTGGAAGACGGTTTCATTTTAGGATCTAGGAAACAAGCAGATGAGCAGACATGGTGGAGAGATAAGTCAGGTACCGTGAGAACGTGACGTATTAAAGATATTACAGGTACATGGTGGAGAGATAAGTCAGGTAACGTGAGAACGTGACGTATTAAATATATTACAGGTACATGGTGGAGAGATAAGTCAGGTAACGTGAGAACGTGACGTATTAAAGATATGGCCGATACAGTATGAGTCATGAGGTGGTGTCTCAACGCGTTGTCATGATGACGTATTGGTCTCATCTCCCCTTGGAGGGAGATAACAGCAGCAGTACGTACTCCTGTACACACAGGCCCTCAGATGTGGACACATGGCAGGCAGACCTGCCCAGAAAAAGAGAGCGATGCTGTTCTGGTGCGCACACCAAGCAGGAATAGCTGGATATGCACACCAAGGTTCATGTTGATATGACCCAAGATAATATAATGAGATTTAAATAAAATAAATTCCCAACTTTGAACACCTCTCTCACCATTATGCCGGGCAAACAACGTTTTTGAGAAAAAGGAAATTGAAAAGCCACGCCCACTTGCACTTATGACCAAACGTCTTCTATTGGTTAATTGGCGCGACCTCAGCGTCGACGCTGACTAGAGCCTGTTGCCAGGCGGATTCTTCCCATTCAGGCAGTTTAGCGCGGATGGAGAATTTTTTTACATGGGCTTGTCCCTATTCCCTATATGGTAAATCAACGGTAATATCACCGTCACAGGGAGTATATACACTAGGGCTGTCCCCGACTAAGGATTTGGATAGTCGACTATGATTGGCCGAAATTAGCAGATAGTCGACTATTAGTTATTAAAATTATTTAATTTAAAAATCAGTTATTAAAAAAAAATTTGAAAAAAGAAAAGTATAATTATTATATATTTTTTTTATTCCATTTGGGCTGTGGGGGGTGCTTAATGTCTGAAAGAGTTAACGGAAGGCTTCTTGTCCTCTGCAAAAGCATGCAATTGGTCCACTGATGGATACATCTTGATATTTGTCTAGTCTAGTGTGTTCATTAGATGGGTGAAATCCTCTTTCAGTGCCTCTGTGCCTGTTTTCTTAGGCAGTTAGCCTCTGGTATGCGTGCCATTAGCCATTTACATTTTTTATTAAAAAAATAATAATACATTTATATATTTTTTTGACTAAGAGGTTGGCAGTCGACTACGGCTCCTTCCGATCGATTAGTCGACTATTCGACTAATAGGGGTCAGCCCTAATATACACGAATCCGGCGAAGTACCGGTTTTAACAAGTCGCCATTACTGTGGTGGCGCTTCCCTACAATACGCGGCGCGCGCGTTGGAATGTAAGCTGTGTTAAGAAGTGTAAAATTGTCTACTTTTATCTTTTTAACATTATTCAACGTTACTGTTAATAGTGGACGTGGTTTTTTTAACCAGGGAAATCTTGGCAGAGTCAATTAGTCTAGTTACATTTTATGTCAAAGTTTCAGTTAAAGTAAGATTGATTTAGAAAATGGACAATCTTGCAAAAGCATACATTTCTTAACTCAAGGGGTTGTTTTTGCATCTCACATTGCTGTGTGATATCGAGAATATTTCTGCAGCATATTCAACGGTGGATTTTAAGTTGATTTGATTGGTGGAAAGCCATTTATATGACATGAAACGCAATGTAATGTAATGGACAATATTTTAGATAGTATTGTTGAGTTATTGTGGTATTTGTTAATCCTCATTATTCTTACCACTCTCAAGATGTGTGGAATACACTATCATGACTTATCAGGCAGCAGCAAACACTTACTTACAGTTACTTGCCACCGCAGTGATGTGGGCATCGCTAGATGGCAGAACACACAAATTGGTGGGCGGATTCGTGTATAAGACCCCCCTGAAAATGTTTTGTGTCTTTTGACTAAAGCCCCAGAGCGTGCGGTCATGGAATTATTTTCTTCCCAGGATTTATGAGCTCTGCATGCAGTTCGAAACAACCGTGTAAGTACTCTTTAGGCAATTTTTTGCCATATTATAGCATTCATTAAAGTTTCTGACAGTCTATAGTGCTTGTGAGATGTTTTCCAGAGATTTTGGTAATATTTTCCACTCAAAAAGCTTGTCTCTAAAAGTACAGATGCAATATCTGAAAACCCCCCAGGAAGCGTACTTTGTGTGTCGGCCCGCACTCTGCTGCTAGATGAGCAGCTAAGAGCTCTGCTGCGGGCTAAGTTGGCTAACGTGAAGCTGTGAGGTATTTATTTAGCTAATGCAATGTTTTCAAATAGCCACATTGTTGTATTTAGTTACTGGGTCATATTCTATATATAATATATTTCATTTAATTTTAGCTGGAATCTAACGTTGGTCATACTGTGCGGCTCAGCCCCCACGCGTGCTTGTGCCCGACGGACAACATATTTATTTAGCGAATGCAATGTTTTGAAATAGCCACCCACATTGCTGTATTTAGTTGATTCATTACTGGGTCATATTCTATACATAATAGATAGCAGGGCTGAAGACCTAGAATTAAAGGTCCACTCTGCTCTGGCAATTGCACGTTGACATGCCCACTACGCAAAGCTATTACTCGCACAGTGTGCTCCTAAATGATTTTTCCAGTTTGCAGCACATACGTATTTTTAGGGCAAATGCGAGAGAAATAGTCACACTGTAGAGCCCTGTATGAATGAAACTCTAGACTCAGTCTCTACTGGCTGTCCTAAGCTTGTTTAAGCTGTTATAAATGTTGCTGCTGTTATTACTTAGGTTTAATTAATTGAACATTGATTGTGTTAGGTACGTCTCTCTCTCTCTCTCTCTCTCTCTCTCTCTCTCTCTCTCTCTCTCTCTCTCGCTCTCTCACACACACACACACACACATTCTAATTAAGTCTCTCTGTTTGGGTTGATCCTCTCCTTATCACTGTCTCACACACACACAGACACACACACACACACACACACACACACACACACACACACACACACACACACACACACACACACACACACACACACACACACACACACACACTCTCTCTCTCTCTCTCTCTCTCTCAACCACTTCCATTACTCATCCTATGACTCAGGAGACCATCAGACCACTTCAGCTAACATCACACCCCTCCAGCTAACATCACACCCCTCCAGCTAACATCACACCCCTCCAGCTAACATCACACCCCTCCAGCTAACATCACACCCCTCCAGCTAACATCACACCCCTCCAGCTAACATCACACCCCTCCAGCTAACATCACACCCCTCCAGCTAACATCAGACCCCTCCAGCTAACATCAGACCCCTCCAGGTAACATCAGACCACTGCAGGTAACATCAGACCCTTCCAGCTAACATCAGACCCCTCCAGGTAACATCAGACCACTGCAGGTAACATCAGACCTGATGATGGCGCCGCCCCGATCGGCTGCCTCTCTGTTCGCTCCGTCGAGACTGTGTTTACTTTTGTTAATATTTATAGTTTTTAGAGTTTTGTGCGTACCAACTGTTGGTGCATTTAATGTATATGACCGTCAGTCACTCATAGACATTGGATTACGGGAAACTTACCGACTGGATTACTCGCTGGATCAGCTTTCCGAACCACATCAATGGCCTGAAGAAATCCTCCGGAGATTAGGACCAGACCCTTTGTTCCCAGAGCCCAGGAAAAGACGACGAGGAAAGAGGGCTGGGATCCGAAACAGGCTGAGATCCAGACGCCACCGTACACCACTTCCCAGTATATTGCTAGCCAATGTACAATCAATAGACAATAAACTGGATGACATCCGAGCAAGGATTCAATATCAGAGAGACGTTAGGGACTGCAATGTCCTTTGCTTCACCGAAACATGGCTGACGCCGGAGGTTCCAGATCACGCGATTCAACCAGCGGATCACTTCTTTATCCATAGAAAGGATCGGTCATCATCAGAGTCCGGTAAACAACGTGGAGGAGGTATTGCCTTCATGTTTAACAAAAATTGGAGTGATCCAACGAACGTGAAGGAATTATCCAACCACTGCTCCCCAGAACTGGAATATATAACCATCAAGTGTCGTCCTTTCTTCCTCCCGAGGGAGTTAACGGCGATCGTCCTGATCGGAGTGTATATTCCACCGCAAGCTAGCAACAAGGTTGCGCTCTCCAGACTACACAACGAGGTAAATAGAATACAAGTGGCTAACGTTAACGCCGCCATTTTAGTACTGGGAGATTTCAATAGCGCCAATCTGAGAAAGGTATTGCCCGACTTCTATCAGCATGTGACTTGCAACACCAGAGGCGGTAACATCCTAGATCACTGTTACACGCAATTTAAAGGTGGCTACAAGGCTCATTCTGATAGTGGCTTCGGTAAGTCAGATCACGCATCAATTTTTCTTTCACCAAAGTATAGACAGAGAATTAAAAGTACTCCCGTAGTCTCGCGAGAGGTGCAGAAATGGGATGTGACGTCAGAGGATACGATCCGGTCAGTGTTTCACAACACAGACTGGAATGTGTACCGCGACACAGATAACATTAATGCCTACACGGAGACAGTGCTGGACTATGTTTGTACTAGGGTGAAAGAAACAATCCCCACTACCAAAATGAAAGTTTACCCAAATCAAAAACCCTGGGTAGACAAATCCGTCCGTGAAGCTCTGAGAGAGCGCACCAAAGCATACAACGACGGCCTAGAGGCAGGCAACATGAATGACCACAAGGTGGCGCGATACAACGTAAGGAGGACTGTGTCAGAGGCCAAACGACGCTACAGGGATAAAATTGAACTCCAGTTTGAACAAGCTGACTCTAGAGCTATGTGGCAGGGGCTCAAAACGATGACAGACTACAAAGGCGCCTCCCTCAAACTGAACAGTGACATCTCCTTAGCAAATGACCTCAATACCTTCTATGCGAGGTTTGATGCTGGTAATAACAACACCAGCTCACAAGCCTCGGCAATGGGGGGGGGGGGGGTCGGCTGCTGATGGAGGCGCAGTGTTCAGGGTAACAGAGCATGAGGTGAGGCGGACCTTTAAAAAAGTGAATATCAGGAAGGCAGCAGGTCCAGACGGCATCCCCGGCCGCGTCCTAAAAGTCTGTGCCGACCAACTGGCCCCAGTATTCACTGACATATTTAACCTGTCCTTAGAACAGGCTGTCATCCCCACCTGCCTGAAGAAGTCCACTATTATCCCTGTACCCAAAAAATCCAAGCCTGCTTGCCTCAACGACTACCGCCCTGTAGCTCTCACCTCCATAGCCATGAAGTGCTTCGAGAAGCTAGTAAAGGGCTACATCTGCTCCTCCCTCCCCATCAACATGGACCCCCTGCAATTTGCATACCGCCCCAACAGGTCCACGGAGGACGCCATATCCCATGTGCTGCACACAGCAGCATCACACCTGGACAAGAGGCAGGGGAACTATGTGAGAATGCTATTCATCGACTACAGCTCGGCATTCAATACCATAGTCCCCTCCATACTCATAGCCAAGCTCAGGGACCTGGGCTTGGGCTATGACCTCTGCCAGTGGGTCTTGGACTTCCTGACTGGCAGACCCCAGGTGGTGAGAGCAGGCAACTGCACCTCCTCATCCATCACCCTCAACATAGGGGCCCCCCAGGGCTGTGTTCTGAGTCCCCTCCTCTACTCCCTGTACACACACGACTGTGTGGCTCAGCGGAGTAGCAATACAATCGTCAAATTTGCTGACGACACAGTGGTGGTGGGCCTGATCTCTGCCAACGACGAGAGGGCCTACCTGGAAGAGGTCAAGGTCCTGGCGGGATGGTGCCAGGAAAACAGCCTCTCCCTGAACGTCAGCAAAACAAAGGAGATGATTGTGGACTTCAGGAGGTCGGGGGTCAAGGACTACAGCCCCCTCAGCATCGACGGGGCACCGGTTGAGAGAGTCAACAGCTTCAAGTACCTCGGAGCCTACATATCCGAGGACTTGACATGGACCACACACATTAACAGTGTGGTGAAGAAGGCACGACAACGCCTCTACTTCCTCAGGCGCCTAAGGAAGTTCCAAGTCAGCCAGAAGATCCTTAAGAACTTCTACTCATGTACAATAGAGAGCATCTTGACCGGCAACATCACCTCCTGGTTTGGGAATAGCACTGCAAAAGACCAAAGCAGACTACAAAGAGTGACACGTTCAGCCGAACGCACAATTGGAGGGGGGCTCCCCACCCTCCAGAACATTTACTACAAGCGTTGCAAGGGCAAGGCTAAGAGAATCATTAAAGACTCCAGTCACCCGAACAACTGCCTCTTCGAACTGCTGCGGTCAGGCAAGCGATACAGGAGTCTCAAGGCGAGCACAGAAAGACTCAGAAGTAGCTTCTATCCCCAGGCCATCAGGCTGCTAAACGAACAATGAATGAACACTACACAACAACAACCACCAAACGCACATAGCACACACATCCACACGCACACACTCACTTTAAACAAACACACTGTAGCACCCACTCCACACACTTTATAGCACACACCCACTTTAAACAAACACACTGTAGCACCCACTCCCCACACTTTATATTTATGGATGAAGGATTGCACTACAACTCGTACACCTTACTGTAAATTGTACCTAAAATTGTACCTCATCCCATTTCTGCTTTGCACTAGATAGTACTGTACATTAGTACACTGCATAGTATTGTGTATTGTATATTATATGGTAACTCAGAACATTGTACATATGTCTATACCGAACACTGTGACCTCATTTTCTTCTTCTAAATTCATGCTATATTATGTTATTATGTTATTTGATACTATCTTGTCTAGCACAGTCTCTGGAGCGTAACAGTAAGAAGCATTTTGTATGAAAGTATTCTGTACTTCTGTATGACAACTATTAAAGAACTTGAACTTGAACTTGAGACCCTTCCAGCTAACATCAGACCCCTCCAGGTAACATCAGACCCCTCCAGGTAACATCAGACCCCTCCAGCTAACATCAGACCCCTCCAGCTAACATCACACCCCTCCAGCTAACATCAGACCCCTCCAGGTAACATCAGACCACTGCAGGTAACATCAGACCCTTCCAGCTAACATCAGACCCCTCCAGGTAACATCAGACCCCTCCAGGTAACACCAGACCCCTCCAGGTAACATCAGACCCCTCCAGTTAACATCAGACCCCTCCAGCTAACATCACACCCCTCCAGCTAACATCAGACCACTGCAGGTAACATCAGACCCTTCCAGCTAACATCAGACCCCTCCAGGTAACATCAGACCCCTCCAGGTAACACCAGACCCCTCCAGCTAACATCACACCCCTCCAGGTAACATCAGACCCCTCCAGGTAACACCAGACCCCTCCAGCTAACATCACACCCCTCCAGGTAACATCAGACCCCTCCAGCTAACATCACACCCCTCCAGCTAACATCAGACCCCTCCAGCTAACATCACACCCCTCCAGCTAACATCACACCCCTCCAGCTAACATCACATCCCTCCAGCTAACATCACACCCCTCCAGCTAACATCAGACCCTTCCAGCTAACATCAGACCACTGCAGCTAACAGCTGAGGGTTCTCCATGGTTTTGAAAGGTGGATGGATGGATGTCTAAATTGATGGACTGATGGGGACACAGGTGGATGGATGGATACTGTAGTAGATGGATGGATATGTGGATGGATGGATAAGATTGTCTAACAATATTGTTGAGTGCATACATTCTTAGCAAATGACAAAAGAAGCACCAGGCCTTGCCAAGGGTAGACTGCTTCAAACTGTAGATAATCTGTAGACATGTCTCGCTCTCTCTCTCTCTCTCTCTCTCTCTCTCTCTCTCTCTCTCTCTCTCTCTCTCTCTCTCTCTCTCTCTCTCTCTCTCTCTCTCTCTCTCTCTCTCTCTCTGTCTTATTTACTGACCTTAAAGGAGGGTTCAGAAGTTAATTGCTCCTTCTGTTAGATTAAACTTTCCATATAATGAGACAAACCAGGAGGGAGTGCTCTGCTGGAAGGGAGCCCAACAGGGACATTCTTCAACGTCCTTGTCCTGGCTTCCTCTGCTTCTGTCTTGCAGCAGTGACTGGTGTGTGCTTGTAATACGAGACGTGTGTGTATTATTTAATCTGTAGAGTGATAGAAACAGCCACATTGTGAGATGTAACTAGAAGTTAGATATTACCCCCCTGGACGCATACCCTGGACACTGGACATAAAGCACATTGTATTCTACTGTCAAATCAAATCAAATTAATTTCTAAAGCCCGAAATCACAAGGTAATGTTCCCATGGGCTGTACAAGTCTTCTTTAAACAAGTCAAGAAGAAACATCACAATAAATCAAGAACAAAAATCCACCTTAATATCCAAATATGCAACACTCGAGTCCCAGCCAGACAGTCCCCAACGAAGTTAAGGACAAACCAAAAAAAAATCCATTGGATCTGTGGACGTTTAAGATAAGATAAGGGGATCAATAGAGGAATATCTCATCTTATTTTACCGTGGACCTGTGTAGAGTCTTAGATCATCAACCAGGTAAATTCAGTAGTAAAATACAGTTTCTTTCATAAAAATATAAAGCCTTTCCTCTCCTTCAGTGATCTGTAAAAACTAAAAAGTCATCCATGCCTTCATCTCTGGCTTTATTACTGTGACTCTCTGTAAGTTACACTGGGATCAGCCGATCCTCCTGGTCCCCCCTGCTGTGGCCAGGCTTTTGACTGCTTCCAGAAAGAGGGACCATCTGGCCTCTCTTCACTAGTGATACCACAGACCTCTTAACCCCTCACACTGCCTCCTCGTAACCCCTCACACTACCCCTCTTAACCCCTCACACTACCTCCTCTTAACCCCTCACACTACCTCCTCTTAACCCCTCACACTGCCTCCTCTTAACCCCTCTCACTACCTCCTCTTAACCCCTCACACTACCTCCTCTTAACCCCTCACACTACCTCCTCTTAACCCCTCACACTACCCCCTCTTAACCCCTCACACTACCCCCTCTTAACCCCTCACACTACCCCCTCTTAACCCCTCACACTACCTCCTCTTAACCCCCCACACTACCTCCTCTTAACCCCTCACACTACCCCCTCTTAACCCCTCACACTACCCCCTCTTAACCCCTCACACTACCTCCTCTTAACCCCTCACACTACCTCCTCTTAACCCCTCACACTACCCCCTCTTAACCCCTCACACTGCCTCCTCTTAACCCCTCACACTACCCCCTCTTAACCCCTCACACTACCTCCTCTTAACCCCTCACACTACCTCCTCTTAACCCCTCACACTACCTCCTCTTAACCCCTCACACTACCTCCTCTTAACCCCTCACACTACCTCCTCTTAACCCCTCACACTACCCCCTCTTAACCCCTCACACTACCTCCTCTTAACCCCTCACACTACCTCCTCTTAACCCCTCACACTACCTCCTCTTAACCCCTCACACTACCTCCTCTTAACCCCTCACACTACCTCCTCTTAACCCCTCACACTACCCCCTCTTAACCCCTCTCACTACCTCCTCTTAACCCCTCTCACTACCTCCTCTTAACCCCTCACACTACCTCCTCTTAACCCCTCACACTACCTCCTCTTAACCCCTCACACTACCTCCTCTTAACCCCTCACACTACCTCCTCTTAACCCCTCACACTACCCCCTCTTAACCCCTCTCACTACCTCCTCTTAACCCCTCTCACTACCTCCTCTTAACCCCTCACACTACCTCCTCTTAACCCCTCACACTACCTCCTCTTAACCCCTCACACTACCTCATCTTAACCCCTCACACTACCTCATCTTAACCCCTCACACTGCCTCCTCTTAACCCCTCACACTACCCCCTCTTAACCCCTCACACTACCTCATCTTAACCCCTCACACTACCTCCTCTTAACCCCTCACACTACCTCCTCTTAACCCCTCACACTACCTCCTCTTAACCCCTCACACTACCTCCTCTTAACCCCTCACACTACCTCCTCTTAACCCCTCACACTACCTCCTCTTAACCCCTCACACTACCCCCTCTTAACCCCTCACACTACCTCCTCTTAACCCCTCACACTACCTCCTCTTAACCCCTCACACTACCTCCTCTTAACCCCTCACACTACCTCCTCTTAACCCCTCACACTGCCTCCTCTTAACCCCTCACACTACATCCTCTTAACCCCTCACACTACCTCCTCTTAACCCCTCACACTACCTCCTCTTAACCCCTCACACTACCTCCTCTTAACCCCTCACACTACCTCCTCTTAACCCCTCACACTACCTCCTCTTAACCCCTCACACTGCCTCCTCTTAACCCCTCACACTACCTCCTCTTAACCCCTCACACTACCTCCTCTTAAAGGATAACTCCACTATTTTGGGAAATTAGCTTATTTAACATCTTCCCTGGAGTTAGACAAGAAGATGCATACCTTTTTTGTCTCTGTGCGTGCATTTTAGCTTTGGGAATAGATGCTCCGTTAGCATAGCTTAGCTTCATCACTGGAAGTGAGGCAGGACAGTAGCCTTACAGTGCCTTACAGTGTATTGCAAGGTCTGACATTGACCAAACTTGATATGCATGACCTTGGTGGGCTCTAGGTCAACTCCTGAAAAGGGGGTCAATGTCAGACCTTGCAATCAAAAGTTAGGGGCGCACTGAAATTATGGCAAGGGTTATTAGCCCCCTAACTTTTGATTGCAAAGTCTGACATTGACCCCCTTTTTAGGAGTTGACCTAGAGCCCACCAAGGTCATGCATATCAAGTTTGGTCAATGTCAGACCTTGCAATACACTGTAAGGCACTGTAAGGCTACTGTCCTGCCTCACTTCCAGTGATGAAGCTAAGCTATGCTAACGGAGCATCTATTCCCAAAGCTAAAATGCACGCACAGAGACAAAAAAGGTATGTATCTTCTTGTCTAACTCCAGGGAAGATGTTAAATAAGCTAATTTCCCAAAATAGTGGAGTTATCCTTTAACCCCTCACACTACCTCCTCTTAACCCCTCACACTACCTCCTCTTAACCCCTCACACTACCTCCTCTTAACCCCTCACACTACCTCCTCTTAACCCCTCACACTACCTCCTCTTAACCCCTCACACTACCTCCTCTTAACCCCTCACACTGCCTCCTCTTAACCCCTCACACTACCTCCTCTTAACCCCTCACACTACCTCCTCTTAACCCCTCACACTACCTCCTCTTAACCCCTCACACTACCTCCTCTTAACCCCTCACACTGCCTCCTCTTAACCCCTCACACTACCCCCTCTTAACCCCTCACACTACCTCCTCTTAACCCCTCACACTACCTCCTCTTAACCCCCCACACTACCTCCTCTTAACCCCTCACACTACCTCCTCTTAACCCCTCACACTACCTCCTCTTAACCCCTCACACTACCTCCTCTTAACCCCTCACACTACCCCCTCTTAACCCCTCACACTACCTCCTCTTAACCCCTCACACTACCTCCTCTTAACCCCTCACACTACCTCCTCTTAACCCCTCACACTACCTCCTCTTAACCCCTCACACTACCTCCTCTTAACCCCTCACACTACCCCCTCTTAACCCCTCACACTACCTCCTCTTAACCCCTCACACTACCCCCTCTTAACCCCTCACACTACCTCCTCTTAACCCCTCACACTACCTCCTCTTAACCCCTCACACTACCTCCTCTTAACCCCTCTCACTACCTCCTCTTAACCCCTCACACTACCTCCTCTTAACCCCTCACACTACCTCCTCTTAACCCCTCACACTACCTCCTCTTAACCCCTCACACTACCTCCTCTTAACCCCTCACACTACCTCCTCTTAACCCCTCACACTACCTCCTCTTAACCCCTCACACTACCTCCTCTTAACCCCTCACACTACCTCCTCTTAACCCCTCACACTGCCTCCTCTTAACCCCTCACACTACCTCCTCTTAACCCCTCACACTACCTCCTCTTAACCCCTCACACTGCCTCCTCTTACCCCTCACACTACCTCCTCTTAACCCCTCACACTACCTCCTCTTAACCCCTCACACTGCCTCCTCTTACCCCTCACACTACCTCCTCTTAACCCCTCACACTACCTCCTCTTAACCCCTCACACTACCTCCTCTTAACCCCTCACACTACCTCCTCTTAACCCCTCACACTACCTCCTCTTAACCCCTCACACTGCCTCCTCTTAACCCCTCACACTGCCTCCTCTTAACCCCTCACACTACCTCCTCTTAACCCCTCACACTACCTCCTCTTAACCCCTCACACTACCTCCTCTTAACCCCTCACACTGCCTCCTCTTAACCCCTCACACTGCCTCCTCTTAACCCCTCACACTACCTCCTCTTAACTCCTCACACTACCTCCAGGCTCCTCAGGTGGTCTGACATGGGCCTCCTGGCCACCCCTCGCTCTATACTTAAACTCAAAATGATGTCATAGACAGGAGGGGAGGGAGGGAGGGAGGGAAGGAGGGAGGGAGGGAGGGAGGGAGAGAGAGAGGGAAGGAGGAGGTAATGTGTTGTGCTATCTATCTATTTGTTTTCTTCTCTCAACACAGGTCCAGCTTTCCGCAGCATTATGAGTGATTTAAGCTAAGCTAAGCTAATTCTATTGTGCATTATGAGCTTGGCAGCTGCAAGGAGAGAGACAGAGAGCAAGTGACAGAGAAAGAGAGAGAGAGAGAGAGAGAGAGAGAGAGAGAGAGAGAGAGAGAGAGAGAGAGAGAGAGAGAGAGAGAGCAACTGAGAAAGAGGGGGGTGAATAAGGGATAATAGGTGGAGAGAGAGGGGAAGACTAGGGTAATGACTGAGAGAAGCAGGTTGGGCCAGACATTATAGCAGCCAGCTCTCTTCATACAATATTGATCAACCCTGATTCAGAAAGGCTGCACGTACCACACCTCTCACTCTCTCACTCTCTCACTCTCTCACTCTCTTTCCGGGCAAGTGGGGTTCAAGCATACTTCAACTCCACAAGTGGCCCCACGGGTGTCAACATAAACAGACACAGACACACAAATAGACTTACAGTCGTGCTTGCAGACAGCCCATGTTCAGTTCCCCCTTTCGAAACGTACAGGATAACAAGACTATGTCAAGACCAGGGGTGCAGTGCTGGGCATACGCGGTCAAACGACGTTTGGGCTTCGTCACTGAGGCAGAATTGCGCGCATCCTATTATTATGCAAAGTCTAGGTGATAAGTGCCGGCCGGCACTTATCACCGTCCTAGACTGTGTGTGTGTGTGTGTGCGTGTGTGTGGAGTGTGTTATGTGACAAAAGACCGCCCGTCTCGTCCCCAGCTCCGACTCATGAAAGAGGAGAGATACATGTATGCGCGTGCGCGCGGGAGCGCGCGTGCACGTGGCGTTTGGCCTTGGCCCATATTACGACTGCACCCCTGGTCAAGACCTAGTAGTACATGGCTGGACTGTGTGTAGGTCAATGGTCGAAAATTGTGGCCAGTTCCACTTTTGTGATGTCTTAGGTCAGTCACCTGATCACCAGCGGCCACCCAATCAGATTCAGATTCCTCTATTGTTACATCTCAGCCACTATACGTTTACATTTACAGTTAGTTATTTAGCTGACGCTTTTATCCAAAGCGACTTACAAGTTCTGATAACTACCTTAGTTATAAATGACATAGTATCCACTCTTGACATTGAAAAGAAAACATTGCGCTGCCCTGTTTTTAGATCTGTCAAAGGCGTTTGACATGGTTGACTATTCTCTTTCTCTTTCTCTCTCTCTTTTGCAAAAACGACACAGTATTGGATTTGATTCAAATGCTTGCAGTTGGTTTCTGAGCTACTTATCTGAGAGACTCCAATGTGTAAAAACAAGAAATGCCCAGAGTTTTCTATCCATTACAAGAGGTGTGGGATCAATTCTAGGCCCCGTCTTATTTACAATTTATATTAATAATATTGTTGCATCTGTCAAGTTCAGCTGCGAACTTACCGATCATACAGTATAGGTGTTTTGCATCCAAAAACTAGGATACATTATAGCCAATTGACTTACTGTCAGGGATCGATATCTTTAAATGGTTGGACCTTTCCGTTTTGGCAGATATATCTTATTAGATTTAATTAACTAATTAGACTATTGTAGGCAACTATTGGTGTCAATATAGGATGTGTGGCCATTTTTTCCACCGGAGAGAATAAATACTGTTAGAAGCTTTAAGAACAGACTGTGCATTGCCAGACCTTGTGGATGAATATCGCGCTTTTATCCAAAGCAACTTATGCCTCACATTCACCCATTCACTCACCCATCCAAGGGTATTCGACGCACTGAGGAGGAGCTGGACTCGTACCAGACTACTGCTCTATCTCCTGAGCCACCGTCGCCCCTGTGTACTTCTTGCCCCACCGCCAACGACAGTGACACACACACACACACACAGGGCGGGCCATACTTTTTTCTTTTTTGAAAATCAATCGAGTGGGGTGTCTAAAATATGTGTTTTTTTGTGGGGAATTCAACTATGGGATTATTTTTCTAATCGGATAACTCCTACCTACATTGTTTTGGATTTCAAAATGGCCGATTTGACCATTTTTCACCCCTTGGCCATACATGGATGCCAACATGAATCTGAAGGAAATCCTAACATGCAAGGTGTCTAAATGATGTGTTTCTTAATGGGGAATTCAAATATGAGTTCATTTTTGGGATAGGATAACTCTAACCTACATCATTTTGGATTTCAAAATGGCCGATTTTACCATTTTTCACCCCTTGGCCATACATGGATGCCAACATGTATCTGAAGGAAATCCTAACATGCAAGGTGTCTAAATGATGTGTTTCTTAATGGGGAATTCAAATATGAGGTCATTTTTGGGATAGGATAAATATAACCTGCATAATTTTGGATTTCAAAATGGCTGATTTTACCATTTGAACCCATTGGTATTGTATTACAAAATTGCAAAGATAAAAAATATATGGGAAATCATTTATAATGACAAAGCCATCAAATGTATTAACAAGTGAACTGTATATAACTGGATACAACTCCAAAGATCAATAATAATAATACTAACAATAATAAATTGTATTTGTAATGCACACAAACACCTAAGTGCTAAATCTCGATCTCCTGACTTCTTGAACTTTGCCAGGTTCCAATATCTTGATTGGACTCATTCTTGGATGGCAAGATCTCCTACTGTACTGCTTTAGCCACCAACCTACAAACACAAACTTAAAGTCAACGTCAGCCATAAATAGGTGAGCTCTTTCCAGAACTACTCAGCAGAAACCTCTGTAACCATTTTAACAAACGTCTCAATGTATTGAGAAAATCCATGGGGCTCCATCAATCCTCTATCTTCTTAAAACATTGGAAAGGCAGGGGATGGAAAAGAAGGCAGAGAAAAGGAGAGGGGGCAAAGAAGAAAGCTTTGCAGCAGCAGACAAGGTTGCCAGGAAGGACGTTGAGAGCTTCCTTACAGTCCCTGAAGTTGAGCTCATTCCTGAAACTGACCCTGCAGCTTCAGCAAAGCTACGGAAAAAGTTATGATGAGATTCCAAACATCGCCCTTGCTAGTGTAAGGTATGGCATAGGTCTAAGGCCAACTGCAGCTATAGCAACTGCAGCTCTGATTGATGCAGGACTCATCTTAGAAGATGACGCAAGTAAAGTGATTGATAAGAACAAGGTTAAGAGAGCACAAGAAAAGTTGATGCAAGAGCTGGGGGAAAAGTTTGAGGAGAAGTGCAGGGAGGAGGGGGGGGATCTCCTGTATCCTCTTTGATGGCCGGATTGACATGACCAATGTGATGATGGAAGCTGAGGGCAGTGACCAATCTTTTCCTGCAAAGATCAAGGAAGAACACTATAGTGTTGCTAGTGAGCCTGGCAGCAACTATCTGTTCCACTTTACACCAGAGAAAGCAACTAAAGAGGAGTCCCATGCAGAGAAGATTGCTAAGGTCCTGTTTGCCTGGCTGAAAGAGAGAGGTTCTGATAAGACCTTGTGGGCCATTGGAGGAGACTCGACCAATGTCAACACTGGAGTGAAGGCAGGTGTAATGCGGAAGCTGGAGCTGCACCTGGGGAGAAAGCTGGTCTGGTTGGTGTGCAACCTGCACACTGGTGAACTTCCACTGCGCCGTCTCATTGTTGAAGTTGATGGGGCTACTCTGTCAGACAACAAATTGTCTGGGCCAATAGGACAGCTCCTTGATTCTGTTACAGACTTGGAGATCAATCCTAACTTCACCAGGATCTTTCTTGGCCCTCCGCTGATCAAGCTGCCTGAGAAGATCATTCAAGATCTCTCAACTGATCAACACTATGGCTATAAGCTGGTCTGTGCAATCAGGGATGGAGTGCTTTCTGCAAGGCTGGCTCTGCTGGAGATTGGACCGGTAAACCACAGCCGCTGGCTCACCACAGCAAACAGACTCCTCAGGCTCTGGGT
>NC_140172.1:125838690-125896190 GCF_963971535.1 Notolepis coatsorum | reverse complement strand
ATCATTGGCTACCTAACGGCGAAGACGTCCACGAGGTGATCCCTCACAATCGTTCTGTTGCCATGAATTTGAATTGAGCAAAACCCTCTCTGGGGGTGTCAGTGGACTGATCCCAGTGGACTGAATAACATGACGCGGATGAGATACAACCACAACCTTCTCACACGAGGATAGGGATGGGTACCTTTCACATTTGAACCGATACGGTACCGGTACTGGTACAGTACCTGTGAATCGATACCGGTACCCAACGGTACCTTATTTCTGTACTTTAGTCTCAAGAAATTTTATTTACCTACCTCAGTTGTGAAAAAAAAATCCAAACTTCAAATAACTACAATTTCGACCGTTTTCGGCTTGCCATTGCTCCGACTGCTTTGTTGTTGAATTAAGTCAAATCCTAGGTATTGGTAAGCATATATTGTGCGTGTGAACGTTGAATTTTTTTTTCGGTATCTCACTTGAATCGTTACTCGGTAGTACCGACGTGTTTCGGTTCGGTACTTTAAAAGTACCGAATTCGGTACCCATCCCTACACGAGGAAGACGTTCACCGTCGCGGAGGCAACACTACTTCCTACAACACCACTCGTCTCCCAGTGGTAAAGCGGGAAGCCATTTTCCAACGTTTCAAGGACACGTGACTCATCCTCGTCCTATAATGCTAGTTGCGTGACAGGCAGTGCACCCCCGGTACAGAACTATTCACCGTGTATAAGAACTTCACTGTATGTTTGTTGGTTCCTTTATACCCTTTATTACGTCCATCTGTCTCCATGAGGGCGACGAGGAGACAACCATCATTACTTCATCACAATAGGGATACATTCACCTCGTCTGAATGGGTCTTTTTATTCAAGGCGCGACAAATATGCCCCGTTGTCTGCCGAGAGATATCTCCGGGACACCTGAGGCGAGTCTCCACAAGCAGCTGTCAGCTCCCATAAAACATTGCACAATTTGGGCCACAGCATTGGCTTATTATCGCTGGCTGGCGAGGTTTGTGCCCGGAGACGGCGTGCATAAGCTCCACGTCCGTTGGAAAAAGAGTCGCCGTAAACTGTTTTAATGCATCAAAGGCGGGACGGGAGCCAACACTTTGAAACAACAGCTGATTTACTTTGTAATGGCGTAGCGGCAATAGTACTGGCAGAGTGACATTGACTGGGGGGGGGGTGCACGGTGTGCTTTCGTCAATAGGTTGTGATTAGGCTATAAAGCATCTCTCCCAGGAGGGGACCGGTGTGGGATTGTCTCCCGCGTAAACATGTCAGAAAGCTCACTAAGGACCGCTTCGGCTCACACTGACGCACTTGCGGTTCTAAGTGAGGAAAAGGGATAACCCTATTATCGCAATCCTATTCTTTTTTCTTTTTGCTATATGTAAACTATATGAGAATGCTGTCCCCTGGGGGATATCTTTCGGGGCAATTACTGAAGCCACGGCTCGGATATTACGGTCATCAATTGATTCTATAATGAATATACCCAACATACCTGACTAGATATGTTCATCATTTGGTCATTTACAGAGGTCGTTTAAATCCGGCTCCATGAGATCAATGGGAGCAGGTAGAATCTAACCAGGGTGTCGCTGAGGAAGAGCATGTGTGCTCAGTCAACCCGCCCCAGACAAATTAGTAGATTAGATTAATAGACTCATTAATAATTCATGATAATTAATTTAGGTTGATGGAGAAAGAGAGAGAGAGAGAGGATGGAGGAGGATGGTGGGAGAGAAAAACACAGCAGATAAGAGGAGGGGAGAGAAGTGGACACGTCGGAATACGAGGGCAGTGCTGATTGGTCTGTCAGGCGTGAAGGAGAGTCCCCTCTAGTTGTGATTGGTAGATAAATCAAACGTTGCGCTGTGATTGGCACAATTTGGCACACTTTCTTTTCTTTGGGGAAACAACTTGGGGGTAATAGATGATTCACAATCTACAACTTTAGGACATGTGTAATAAAATACAAGATACTTGTGCCCTAATGATAAGGATAAGCGCTCAATGAAGAAACCCAATTCCCTTGCCAATCTATGCTACTCATAGTGGTCAAATAAAAGGTCATGTGTATGTGTGTGAGGTAAGGGGTGTAGGGGTAGGGAATAGGTTACAAACCTGGTTTAGGGTAAGGGGTGTGGGGGTAGGGAATTCGGATACAAACCTGGTTTAGGGTAAGGGGTGTGGGGGTGGGGAATAGGATACAAACCCGGTTTAGGGTAAGGGGTTTAGGGTAAGGGGTGTGGGTGCAGGAGGAAATGGTTCAAATGTGAGCTCCAGGTATTGACAATACCGATGCTACACACCCTACCACACAAAACATGTCAACGACTAGTTATTACATACAGGCCCAGAGACAGTAATGACCTCATAGTGTTATAGGGTCATCCAAAGATTAATTCACGTGATATTAAAGTCCAGGCGGGAAAGGTGTCCAGCCGCTGAATGGGGGAAGAGCACGTGGCTAAAGTGTCTCAAGACAGATCACATATAACCTCTCACAAAAGCTCCAAACATCGATGGGCGGGCACCGCTTGTTGCGAAGTAATAATCGCTCGACAAGTTTTGCGTCTTGCCAACGGTTTTACGCACCGAATCCAACTACTGCTATCGATAGGACTGTCACGATCACGAGAAGGAGGAGTGATCATGACACAGGGCCAAAGGACGTGTCACTCTGATGTATGAGTTACCATTTGCCTCTCCGTCCTGTTGGAGACCAGCATTTTGAGCCTAGAGGACGGGGATTAATTAATACCAGATGCCACACTTTCAATGAAATCAGCACTGAAGCCAATTTCTAACGCATTTCATTAACGTGGTGTGTGTGTGTGTGTGTGTGTGTGTGTGTGTGTGTGTGCGTGTGCGTGTGTGTATGTGTATGTGTGTGTGTGTGTGTGTGTGTTCCACCCGCGTCCCACTTTACTGGGAGATCAAATTAACCTTTGGGTGTTTTTTCTTCTCCGTTGTGCATAAACACCCATGGAGGAACGGACGAGGACAGATGATTTATATGAATGGAGCAAAAGAGTGATAGAACCACTTATCACCTGTAACCCGGGCCAACTGGAGACACCACTGTCTCTGGCTGGACTTTAAAGGAAGACGCCAACATATTATGGGAAACGCACTTACCGTCTTTCTCAGATGATGATGGATAGATACCAATTTCCTCTGTGCGTTCAGTAGAGAAGCTATTCGGCCGCACGCTACCCTGGCTTAGCGCAAATGAATGGAAGCGGATGTGGACCATCTATCTATCTTCTTGTCTGACTCCGGAGAAGACAGGAAGGGCATTTCCCATAATGTTGGCGTACCCCTTTAAAAAGGACCATACCGTTCTAAATATGCCTTTAGACCGTTTACTAATCCACACACATATTTCACATTATCCTCAGGCGTTTTACTGAGCACAGTTTACCTTTTTAGATAAAAAAAAAATATTTAAACCGTAGGTAAACCGTATCTTATGGAATACACCTAACCCCAAATTCTCAGAAAGGCTAACAGAAAGGTATCTCCTGAGAAACCACGTAGCTCTCTCTCTCTCTGTGCTTCCTTGTTTGTAAGTCTTTCTTCCACTGCGTGAGGATCAGGAGGTAGTGGGAGACGTATACCTGTGGAGACTCGTCAGAGCCCTGCTCTCTGCTCTTCCTCGCCAGCCTCTTCTTCTTCTTGTGTAGCGGCTTGGTCTCCAAAATCATCTCCTCCAGCTCAAATGTAGGGTCACAGTTTAGCCTCCGTCTCTACACACACACACACAAAGGGGGGTAAAGGGTAAAAGATGACATCTCCAATATGAATGCTACAGCATATAATATGATGTCAACTTAATATTCCAATCTCAATGTCACTTCAATACTTTAAAAGAGGGATGTTGAGAAAAAAGACACTGCCACCTGCAAAATGATATCTGCTGTTTTCTAAATGTGATATGATGCTATATGCACAGGTGGAAATCTAACTGAAATGGAAGGCATCTCTGTCTGTCTGTCTGTCTGTCCTTTGGTTCTCGAGAACCGTTCATCCGCTCGACCTCAGACTTGGAGGGTGTGTTGCTGAGGACGCAGGAGGATGAGTGTGAAGTTGATTGGATGAGTGGTTCTTGAGAAAGCTGCAAGCAGCAAAACTGGGGTCCAAGCAAGCATCCTCGTTCCACTAGTTCAAAATGTAATTACTAATCGAATTGCATTTACTCTAGTTAATGTAATTGAGTATATATATATACTTTAAAACATTTTGTAAAACGACTTTTGAGTATTTTCAAAAGCCTGTATTTCTACCTCTACTTCAGTGCATTTCTTGAGTACTTTCTTCTTCTTCTACTTGAGTATGTTTTATTGTTGGTCATAAGAGCACTGTGTACAACAAGATATGTCATTTACCAGTGTTGTAGTACTCGAGTCCAGGACTAGGAGGTATCCCAAAAAGAATATTCCAATTGTCTGATCACGATTTCCACTATTGATGTCGATCGGGTCCCTGACATGAAGTGGCACAAGAAATGCTTCAAATGTGCTGAACGCGTTTCGAAGTGAGCGGATGAAGCGATTTACTTGGCTTGATCTAAATTCTCCGCCCGGACGAAATTAGATGTGACACACAGTGTGAAATAAGGTTTCAAAGGGTGGGCGATACTGCCACCTAGCAGGATCTGGCCGGTATTGCACTCTAGGGATCTCAGAATAATTTCCTATGGTAACACAGAGGTCCGTGAACCTGTAATGAATACAAAAATGTAATAAAATAAAAAACGACCAAAACCCGACTATACTCGGGTATGGCGCTCAACCGCTGGCGAGATAACCCGAATTTACTCTGGTGTGGCGCCCAATGTGTTAATATACCCTAACATTATACCCCAAGTAAATAAACTCCCTTTGAAATGACCGCTGTGTCATTTATGTAGACTTTTTTTTATTTGTATGTCAGCTCTTTGGCTGCCAGAGTGGAGTGGACTCATCCTTGATGACTGGGACTCGACTCGGACTCAACTATAGCTCTTCTTTGGTGACTCGGACTTGGACTCGGACTCGAACACTGGGGACTCGAGACTCGATTCGGACTCGAGATTTAGTGACTCAACTACAACACTGTCATTTACATTATGAACATAACTGGCAGCAGAAACGCCAAACAGTAGCCACTCGAAGATAAAAAAAATTTGTTTCATCTAAAAACATGAATAGTATTAGTGCGTCTGGCCAAGAGACAGAAGGGAGAGGATGAGAGTATAATTAGATAGAGAGAGACTGTCAATTCCCCATCGATCCTGCTCTGTTTTTCCTCAGCCTGGCCGGCCTGGCCAGAGGTAATAAACACTGCTCTCTGCAATCACAGCAGCACACTTTTACACTCATTTACAGCTCCACACTCACTCATAGGGGAACCTATCCCGACGTCTTAACAGTCATTACCGTCTATATATTCACTTAACAGCCCCTCCAGGATTTTGATATGTTGCTATTGCAAGAATGAAAGCAAAATTTAACTAAATATATTTCCACATTAAAATGGTCAGGTTGCTTGCAATTTCTGGTTCTGGTTTTCATGGCTAGTTTGGCCACTGGTACCTTGCGGCGTTGTGTCGACAAGCGACAATGTTCATTTGAAAGTCACTTTTCAATCACAACAATACATTTTTCAATTTCAATAAAAATTTCCCTGCAATAAAACATAGAAAACATCGCAAATTTTATTAAAATGTTTGATAAAAGCCACAGCAAGATCAAGCATTTTGGGTCACAATAATCACAACGAAACTTGGCTGCAAAGTATTGGTGGGTCTGACTGACACTTGCCAGATCCAGATCCACTCCACTGACTCCAGATCAGTGATCAGTGGACTAGTCTCAAACAAACTGGGTATAAAGGTCAGAAAAACATGTCAAAACGTTCAGAACACTTTCAACTTGTAAGATACATTACAACATTCCGTCAAAACCTCTACACGGCTCTCATTGGATTGAATGTCTGCTCAGGTTGGGGGGGACCACGCCTTGTGTAGCTCAGGTTGGGGGGACCACGCCTTGTGTAGCTCAGGTTGGGGGGACCACGCCTTGTGTAGCTCAGGTTGGGGGGACCACGCCTTGTGTAGCTCAGGTTGGGGGGACCACGCCTTGTGTAGCTCAGGTTGGGGGGACCCCCGCCTTGTGTAGCTCAGGTTGGGGGGACCACGCCTTGTGTAGCTCAGGTTGGGGGGACCACGCCTTGTGTAGCTCAGGTTGGGGGGACCACGCCTTGTGTAGCTCAGGTTGGGGGGACCACGCCTTGTGTAGCTCAGGTTGGGGGGACCCCCGCCTTGTGTAGCTCAGGTTGGGGGGACCACGCCTTGTGTAGCTCAGGTTGGGGGGACCCCCGCCTTGTGTAGCTCAGGTTGGGGGGACCCCCGCCTTGTGTAGCTCACGTCCCACATTACAGCGAATGAGAAGGACCTGGTTAGTCTCCCGTTGAAAGGTCTCTGGTTGCAGTACAGCACCAGATTAAAATGAGATTCATATAGAGGTAGGCGGTGTGGATCCCTCTTCTTAACCCTTTGGTTGCCGAAAACGAAGATCTACGTTTCTGTGGCCCAGCGGTTGAGTGCCGGAAACGTAGATCTATGTTTCTGTTTCGGTATTTATTTTATTCGCTATTGCCATTCATAATTCATCGGGGCAGCCTGTGCATGCTGTACTGAATGTGTCTGAGATTGCAAACGGTCAATACGCCGCCTACCGCCTTGCGGCTGCTATTGCACTCTATTTGAAATGATTTTCTCTACCGAGCTGCGGCGTGGGGGCGGGGTCCTAAACACTCCGGCACAACAAGCGCTTGTAGGGATGGCTTGGACAACTGACCCCGCCCGCCCGTTCATGTGCAATGCCGGATAACGTCGGAAACAGGATCGCTGTGGATATCTGGAATGGCGATCAGATAATTGGATTATTCTTTTTGCAGTACACCAGAGACCAGGTAAGGACTCTATATTACCAATATTGCGTTGATTCGATATTTTTTCCCCGCGATTGCTCTGTGTCTGTGTGTATGTGTGTGTGCTGTGTCCCGTTGGCAGTGATCACAGCACGGAGGTGCGCCCCGCTCCAACCCCCCTTTCATGTATGCACGAGGAAACATAATACCAATAATCTAGCGTTGATTTCAGGATGATTAGATAATCAGGCAAAAAAAATGGCAACGTGATAAGTGGATTTGACTAAAGGGCTGTTTTGACGGAGTTCCCTGGAATTACACAGGATCACTCTATGTCATGGTCAGGGCTCGGGCCTTCCTCTGCCCTCATCCTGCCGCGCCCATATATGGGCAGCTTCCTGCTGGAGCGTTCCCACGCTGCCAGACGAACATCAATCAGCGCGGCTGTGAGGGATTCCCTCATCAGGCAGCTTCTATATCACCTGACGGATCCTGTCGTCCCTCGTCACTACTGCCTACCTAGGTACGACCCTTCAGTCCGAAGACCTGCCTGGGGCGTGGCACCCAATGTGTTAAAGCAACACTGTGTGCTCTGCCCTTCCACTGTAGCTGACAGCTGTTAGCTTTGGAACTGGGGCCTGTAGGCTGTACACACCATATCACCCAGAGAGACCCTCCTCAGTCCCATGCCAAGCAAACAGCTCCACTCATCATCTCCAACCACCACTGTTTGGGTTAATGATTCAGAGACCACATGTAGAGCTGCAGGGAGAGGGACAAGGGACTGTGTGTGTGTGTGTGTGTGTGTGTGTGTGTGTGTGTGTGTGTGTGTGTGTGCACACGTGCATGCATGGGTGTGTGTGTGTATAGAAGAGTGCATGTCTGCCTGCCTGTGTGCATTTACATTACATTTACATTTAGTAATTTAGCGGATGCTTTTATCCACAGCCACTTACAAATTGTGTCCAACGAGTCAGCAGAAGGAGCCCACCTCTGGCGGCTAAAGGGTGAGTGGTATTGTTCATCTAGCAGTGTCAAACTTGAGTGCCACTGCATAGTAGTATATACATAATTAGTAGGGGTGGGAAATTAATCACCAGAGGCCTCACAATACGATACTATCACGATACTTGAGTCACGTTACGATAGTATTGCGATACTAAATAAATTGCGATATGCCGAGTATTGCGATATTAATATTGCGATTTATTGCGATTTATTACCTTTTTTCAACTGCAAAGTAAAACTTTGTCAACATGTTTTATCTAATAAAATGCAGTCTGTTCATCTCACTTCAATCATTTTTATTGCAGAACATGGTATTTTCTCAAGCAGACAGATGTAAACACTGTAATCTGTGTTGCATCATGTACCTGACAAACTGAACTGTTTGTATTACAGTCATATTCCAACTTAACTGAATGCACATGTGTGCGTGTGTGTGGACTACTGTACTATTACAGGTATTGAAATGAACAATCCAACTTTTGTATTCCAAAAAAAGAATACAAAAAAAATATATATATATATATATTTTTTTTTATGAATAATTAAATATCGATACTTGGCGTCCCTGTATCGATACAGTATCGCCACACAAAGTATCGCTTTTTCCCCCACCCCTAATAATTAGCATAGTATTTATTTAACCTTTATTTAACCAGATAAAAAAACATTGAGACAAAATCTCATTTACAATGCTGACCTGGCCAAGAAAACAGCAACGTTTACACAATGGTAAACACAACAAAACATATAAAACACAGAGAACAACACAACAAAAAGTAATCACTACATTGTGCACATTTGGAACTATAAAAAACCAAGGTACATTACACATTACTACATGAGCAGCTGGTGGTAAGGACCTCAGATAACATTTAAAACTGGCTAAAGGAACAAGTGCCATCAGTTTGAGAAGCTTGACTGAAAGTCATTTCAAGACCAAGGACCAAAATAAAGAAGACTCCCTTTTCCAGCCTCAGTCCGCACAGCAGGTACCTGGAACCGTATCCAGGCACTGGATCTGAGATTGTAAGAGTCGCAAACTGATAAATATCTGGCACATATATACAGTGGTAGTTTGCCTAAAATGGCTTTATACAATAAAATAAACCATCCTGCGCAGAGTAAGTGAGGACCATCCAGTTAGGCTATACATTGTGCAATGATGAGTCCTATAGGGTGCGTTTGATATGTATCTCAGTGCAGCATGGTAGAGTGGGTCAAGTTTGGCCAAAACAGTGGGACAGGCAAATCTGTAGACAGTGTCACCGTAGTCAAGCTGGGACAGGAATAAGCCAGAGACCAGCCTTTTACAGGAAGAAGTTGAAAAACAACCTTTAAGTAGGTAGTCGTATAGGCATAAGTTAGTACGTAGTACATAGTAGATAGTAGTATAGACATAGTAGCATAGTACATAATAATTTTCCTGACCTTTGATTCAGATATTGATTAAAAAGGTGTGTTTTAATCAACAGCAGGACATTGGGCGGGTTTCAGCGTTCAGCTGTGGTGGGGAAGTTTGGGTGTCTAGCAGTGGAGGTTATTCAATGACAACACCTGAGGCAGAAATTCACTAATAATTATTATTAATTTACACATTATTATTATTATTATTATTATTATTATTATTATTATTATTATTATTATTATTATTATTATTATTATTAGAAATGTTTTCCTCTGAAAAAAAATGCCAGTGAATTTTTTTTAAGCCTTAAGGTCCCCCTATAGGGGGACCCTGCTTTTCTTTATCATAAATCGATCAATAGAGACTGTATTAGATCCCCAATTATCATATCATGGGGTATCATTGGAAAGCCACACTCATTTTTACCGATGTTTTATACGAATTTTATACAAATTTATTGGAAAATGCTAATTATCGTAAAAACCGCAAGAAATGACTAAATCCAGATTCAACCCTGCCATTGGAAAGAGGAGCATTTCCCCTATCCATAGATGTATGATTTGGCCATAATAAGGTCAAGGTCAAGGTAAAATATGAATTTATAATTAAAGTCGATTATCATTAATTACTGTATCTACAAATCCTTCCGTTTAATCATCTTCCCGCTGTTCATTTGCTTAGATATTTTGTACACATGATCTCAATAAGGTGGTGAATGAGGTCAGTGAGCATTTTTCAGAAAATCTTTACAATTTTTGATCATCATCATCAAAATCATAAATCATAATTAATCATAATTAATTTCTTCATTACAATTTACTCAGCCTAGTAACAGATACAATATTTCTGACACTGGCAATACATACCCCCAGGTCCCTAGATGTTTCTAGATACCAAGAACATGCAAATTGACCTTGCAGAAGTGGAGCAATCTTCTATTTACTTAGGCATGTACCTTTAGGCGAAAACGGTCTACAGATTAACAGGTTAAAAAATGGCCAAGTGACAGCTCTGAGCTCTCTGATCAGGCCTGGCCTGCTCGGCACTAGTAATGGAGAGCTGTCAATCACTTAGTGCAACACACTGCAACTATTCTGCACGGGCTGACCTTATGAATATAATTAGCCAATCAAAATAGGCTATTAACGTCATATAAGCCCGGTCCGTGCATTTTTGCGCTTGCCATTCACGAACGGGGATTGAATGATTGACAGCCTTGAAATCCAATCAGAGAATTCCTGGCATTGCCAATGCCTGCGTACCTGCAGCTGGACTGGCGTCAATATGTTCTAGAAGTTTCATCATCTCACGTGTGCAATTTGCCTGGAAAGAGACTGGAGTCTGAAGAAGAACATTAATTTGCCTAATATAATCATTCATATTTTAAGATCTTTATTCAATTGTTGAACTTCATCAACTTATTGTTGTGCACTGCATCGTTTACTTTGATGATATATATATATATATATTTTTTTTTTATATCAGTTGAAGACAGTAGTGTAGTTCTAACTAACTTGTTGTAGCTAGCTATAGGTAATTATTTTTGCAAAGAATTATGGATGCTGCTCCAAACATCGTAGATCGGATCCTACGGGAATCTTTTCACACATTCTCCTATGAAGAAAAGCTAAGAGTGAAAGCAGACGGGAGACCAAAACCTAACATCAACTTGAGTCAACAACTTGCGTCGGGACAAGGGTTAACGCGACGGCTCGAGGCTGTTCCAACCTGATGCAACCAAACAACAAGTGAGTCTAATGTACTGTTCTGTAGTTAAGGAAAATTGATTGAATATGGCAAGTCAAGATTCAAGAGGTTTATTTGTCACATACATGATATTTGATACACATAAGTGCAGTGAGGTGACGTCTGATATGAGTGAGTGGCGTGATATATATCTCTCTTTCTTTCTTTCTCTCTCTCTCTCTCTCTCTCTCTCTCTCTCTCTCTCTCTCTCTCTCTCTCTCCCTGTCTCTCTCCCTGTCTCTCTCCCTGTCTCTCTCCCTGTCTCTCCCTGTCTCTCCCTGTCTCTCCCTCTCTCTCCCTCTCCCTGTCTCTCTCTCTCTCTCTCTCTCTCTCTCTCTCTCTCTCTCTCTCTCTCTCTCTCTCTCTCTCTCTCTCTCTCTCTCTCTCTCTCTCTCTCTCTCTCTCTCTCTCTCTCTCTCTCTCTCTCTCTCTCTCTCTCTCTCTCTCTCTCTCTCTCTCTCTCTCTCTCTCTCTCTCTCTCTCTCTCTCTCTCTCTCTCTCTCTCTCTCTCTCTCTCTCACTGCCTCTCTCCCTCTCTCTCTCTCTCTCTCTCTCTCTCTCTCTCTCTCTCTCGCTCTCTCTCGCTCTCTCTCCCTGTCTATCTCGCTCTCTCTTTCGTTCTCTCTCTCTCTCCCTCTCTCTCTCTCTCTCTCTCTCACGGCGTTGACTGGAATAAAAAAATTACCTTATCTGTGGCCTCGCAGAGGAAGGTGGTAAATACATGTTAGATATTCCAATGTACAGTTTTGCTTGTACAGTTGTACAAGCATGTACCATTGACTCAGAATGGTCTGTTTTATTGAAATCGTCACAGCAGTATAGTTTGTTTATACTTCAGAAGTATGATATTTAAACATGGTCCCCAAAATGAATGGAAGCGAATGAGGAGCCTGACACCTGGGAGGAATGGGGGTGTTGCAGCCTTGGGGATGTTTTAAAAATATAATTTAATATATAATATAATATAATAATTTGTGCTTCACCAAGAAATTTGGTCAGCAGCCGCCACTGGTGTCTAGTTAGAGACCATTGACTGGAGGTAGGAGGGAGTTCATTAAACAGTGTGCATACAGTAGGTGAGTGCACTTCTGTTTGTGTGTAGAATCTTAACTGGAAATCTGGCTAACCTGTTGTGTCCAGCAGGGGGCAGTCAGAGGCCTACCACGGAAACAGAGGCCTACCACGGAAACAGAAGACTACCATGGAAACAGTCGGCCTACCATGGAAACAGAAGACTACCACGGAAACAGAAGACTACCATGGAAACAGTCGGCCTACCACAGAAACAGAAGACTACCACGGAAACAGAAGACTACCACGGAAACAGAGGCCTACCATGGAAACAGAGGACTACCACGGAAACAGAGGCCTACCATAGAAACAGAGGCCTACCATAGAAACAGAGGCCTACCATGGAAACAGAGGACTACCATGGAAACAGAGGACTACCACGGAAACAGAGGACTACCACGGAAACAGAGGCCTACCATGGAAACAGAGGCCTACCATAGAAACAGGGGCCTACCATGGAAACAGAGGACTACCTTGGAAACAGAGGACTACCATGGAAACAGAGGCCTACCATGGAAACAGAGGCCTACCATAGAAACAGGGGCCTACCATGGAAACAGAGGACTACCATGGCAACAGAGGACTACCATGGAAACAGAGGCCTACCATGGAAACAGAGGCCTACCATGGAAAGCGAAGACTACCACAGAAAAATACGACTATTCTATTCTGTTCTCCTCTATAGAGGCTTATTCTTCCATGTTGGCGGAGAGACTATGGTTGCTATGTACAAACCAATGGTTCCTATGTGTTGATATGAGAAATAGTCAAGTAAATGGGATCAAGCTCCCGTCTCTACAAGCTGTCTGGAGACAAATGAACACATCTACTCCACAGTGCACACAAAGTAGAGTTCAGTTGTCTTCAGTCAGCTTGTACAGAAGGGAGCCTGATCCCATTGACTCTACAATTTCTCATATATCAACAACTTTGACCTTGCATTGGTTTGTGGCTAACTATCCGGAGCTAGTACACAGTATGAGGAACAGCATGGACTCTACCAATCAACAACATCATCGGTACGTGGCAAATAGGGCCAAAACTCTGAATTGCACCTTTAACCTACATATGAGGTGATGCCATTCCTGCTACTCACATTGGGGATGAAGGCCGGGGGAAGCTGCTTGCTGAGCACGGCGTCCCAGTTGACGTCTGACATGTAGTCCAGGTCCTGCAGCTCTGCCAGGCAGGAGATCCTGTTCTGGACATCTATACACAGTAACTGTGTGGTGGGAAGACAAGCAGGAGGGCGTTCAGCTTAGAGGTAACACCTGGCATCCCTGCTAGAGGGGCACAGATGCATTAAGACAGTAATACAGCAATGACCCACTGTCTACCTGCTAGAGGGGCACAGATGCATTAAGAATACAGCAAAGACCCACGTCCACCTGCTAGAGGGGCACAGATGCATTAAAACAGTAATACAGCAAAGACCCATCGTCCACCTGCTAGGGATGCATTAACCACTTAATGCACATTGCAACACATTACGTCAAAACCGTTTTATTGACACACCGCTTGTGTTATGGTTTGTAACCGAACCCAATCGCACAACACAAGACAGGTATGAGGGTAAGCCAAGAAACGGGCATTTATTGAAACAGAAGGAAAAAAACGGCACTGTCCCTTTAAGGGAGAAACACAAAATACTGGAATAACAAGAGGGGAAAGGTACAGTGCCTTTAAGAGGCGAGCTGGCTAAGGGGAAGGCAAGGGAAGTCAGGAACAGGGAGGAACTAGGGGGAACTGGAAAGGGAGGACTAGATAGGGGAGAAGGGACAGAGGCCCGCGGAGGCGGGCTGGGGACAAACAGGGTAAGGCCTTGGAACAGGGCGAGGGCAGGAGCTGCATACTGGAAAAGAGTAAACACACAGTGAGCAAATGTTCCAAAACACAATCCCAAGTGAAAAATATCTTCGTGTAAATACACAGTGAGAGTGAAGTCCAAAAAACAATCCAATGTGAAATAATATCTTCGGTGTGAAACAAACACAGTGGGAGATGTAAAGTCCAAAAATATTATCCCAGTGAAAACAAACAAAGGCACACGCTGGGTGAGTGACTGTCTGATTAAAAAGGTGGTAATCTTCAGTGTTATAGAAACACACGAAAACGGAATTTGATCAAGACAGTCAGTAAAAACTCACCCAGACGTTTGTGCGCAAAGAGCGCTGGAACAGCAGCGGGGCGAGAGCGTCGCCACCGGGGAGCCGGCTGTCCGAGCGGAGGTCAGAGTGGTGCGCCACTGCTTGGAGTGCGCGCCGGTACAGAGAGACGCATCTGGAGTGCGTCTGCGTGGAGGAGCGTGCCAAGCTCGGAGGTCTGGATGATGCGCGTCTGCTGGGAGTGCGCGCTGGTACGGAGGATCGTGCCAAGCTCGGAGGTCTGGATGATGCGCGTCTGCTGGGAGTGCGCGCTGGTACGGAGGAGCGTGCCAAGCTCGGAGGTCTGGATGATGCGCGTCTGCTGGGAGTGCGCGCTGGTACGGAGGAGCGTGCCAAGCTCGGAGGTCTGGATGATGCGCGTCTGCTGGGAGTGCGCGCTGGTATGGAGGAGCGTGCCAAGCTCGGAGGTCTGGATGGTGTCTGGGCGTCTGCAGCGCGGAGGTCTGGATGTGCGTCAGGACGACTGCTGCGCGGAGGTCTGAAGTGGATCACTGGGATGCCTCCCGTGGAAGTCTAGGGAGCGCAGTCCAGTCTCTCCCTCAGGCAACGGCAACAGGAGGCGAAGGCTGGAGCACATCTTTATGCCGGAGATAAAAACAGCATAGACCGAACAGAGGACCTCCCGAGGGAGTCTTGATGAAAGAGCATATGATACCGAATGTTACGGCATGTTACAACACGACCCCACGAGGAACAGAGAGAAAGAGCCAGGTACTTAAAGGCCACAGGGGAACTAATTAAAATGCACCACAGGTGCGAGAGGTAATTGATAATCGAACTAAAAGTGTGAGTTCGGCACCAGACCAATCAAACACATAATGACAGGTAGTACAAGGGTGTGGCCGCTGAGAGCAAACGAGAGTAACGAACAAGAGGGTGGGGGCAAGTGAGAGTGAGTGAGAAGGGAATTCCCTAACAGTAGGCTTAAAAGAACAGAGAGAGTAGGTGAGCAGCGGACAAAACCTCACAGTACCCCCCCCTCAACGGGAGCCACCCGGCGACCCAAAAAAAATACAGACAGAGTGGCAGGGGACAAAACAAGGCAAAAACAAAAGGTACTGGGCCAAGCCAGCAGGGGAAGCCACAACAAGAGTGGGGCTAGCAAAAGAACAGGGTAGCCGAGGGGTAACCAGGGTAGCAGAGGGGCAACTGGAGGGGCTAAGTGGTAACTAAGAGGAGCACCGGGAAAAGGGCTAGCAGAGGGAAGGTTAGCTGCCAGGGCACTGATAGCTACAGGGCCTATGCTAGCTGAACTGCTACATCAACATAGAGGCTGCGCTAGCTGCCGGAGCTAGGCTGGCAGACCGGGCTGGACCAGCATGAGAGAACAAGCTAGCTGGAAGGACAGTCCTAGCAGTGGGAGAAAACTGACCTTGCTAGCTGAAGGGCAGTCCTAGCAGTGGGATAAACTGACCTTGCTAGCTGAAGGGCAGTCCTAGCAGTGGGAGCAAACTGACCATGCTAGCTGAAGGGGCAGTCCTAGCAGTGGGAGAAAACAGACTCTGCTAGCTGAAGGGCAGTCCTAGCAGTGTGAGATAAACTGACCTTGCTAGCTGAAAGGGCAGTCCTAGCAGTGGGATAAACTGACCTTGCTAGCTGAAAAGGCAGTCCTAGCAGTGGGAGATAAACTGACCTTGCTAGCTGAAAGGGCAGTCCTAGCAGTGGGATAAACTGACCTTGCTAGCTGAAAAGGCAGTCCTAGCAGTGGGATAAACTGACCTTGCTAGCTGAAAAGGCAGTCCTAGCAGTGGGAGATAAACTGACCTTGCTAGCTGAAAGGGCAGTCCTAGCAGTGGGAATACTGACCTTGCTAGCTGAAAAGGCAGTCCTAGCAGTGGGATAAACTGACCTTGCTAGCTGAAAAGGCAGTCCTAGCAGTGGGAAAAAAAACTGACCTTGCTAGCTGAAAGGGCAGTCCTAGCAGTCGGAATACTGACCATGCTAGCTGAAGGGGCAGTCCTAGCAGTGGGAGAAAACTGACCTTGCTAGCTGAAAGGGCAGTCCTAGCAGTGGGATAAACTGACCTTGCTAGCTGAAAAGGCAGTCCTAGCAGTGGGATAAACTGACCTTGCTAGCTGAAAAGGCAGTCCTAGCAGTGGGAAAAACTGACCTTGCTAGCTGAAAGGGCAGTCCTAGCAGTGGGAAAACTGACCTTGCTAACTGAAAGGGCAGTCCTAGCAGTGGGAAAGCTACACAAAAAGTGGAGGCCATGCAGAGGGACCGGGTTAGCTGCCTGGGCATGGCTAGCTACAGGGCCTATGCTAGCTGCAAGGCCTGCATTAACATAGAGGCTGTGCTAACAGCCGGGGCTAAGCTAGCAGACTGGGGCCATGCAGAGGGACTGGGTTAGCTGCCAGGGCATGGCTAGCTACAGGGCCTATGCCAGCAGCAAGGGCTGCATTAACATAGAGGCTGTGCTAGCAGCCGGGGCAAAGCTAGCAGGCTGGGGCTCTGCTGAGGGACTGGGTTAGCTGCCAGGGCATGGCTAGCTACAGGGCCTATGCCAGCAGCAAGGGCTGCATTAACATAGAGGCTGTGCTAGCAGCCGGGGCAAGGCTAGCAGACAGGGGCCATGCTGGTAGTAGAGGCCTAACAAGCTGCAGGGGAGCTAACGAGGGAGACTAACAAGCTAACAGGGGAGCTAACCGGGGAGACTAACAAGCTAACAGGGGAGCTAACAGGGCTAACAGGGAAGCTAACAGGGCTAACAGGGAAGCTAGAGGGGAACTAGAGGGAACAAGAAAAAAAAAAGGCAAACTCAACATACACCGTCTGTGCTGGCTGGGGTCGTCGATTTGGTGGGGTCGTACTGTTATGGTTTGTAACCGAACCCAATCGCACAACACAAGACAGGTATGAGGGTAAGCCAAGAAATGGGCATTTATTGAAACAGAAGGAAAAAAACTGCACTGTCCCTTTAAGGGAGAAACACAAAATACTGGAATAACAAGAGGGGAAAGGTACAGTGCCTTTAAGAGGCGAGCTGGCTAAGGGGACGGCAAGGGAAGTCAGGAACAGGGAGGAACTAGGGGGAACTGGAAAGGGAGGACTAGATAGGGGAGAAGGGACAGAGGCCCGCGGAGGCGGGCTGGGGACAAACAGGGTAAGGCCTTGGAACAGGGCGAGGGCAGGAGCTGCATACTGGAAAAGAGTAAACACACAGTGAGCAAATGTTCCAAAACACAATCCCAAGTGAAAAATATCTTCGTGTAAATACACAGTGAGAGTGAAGTCCAAAAAACAATCCAATGTGAAATAATATCTTCGGTGTGAAACAAACACACAGTGGGAGATGTAAAGTCCAAAAATATTATCCCAGTGAAAACAAACAAAGGCACACGCTGGGTGAGTGACTGTCTGATTAAAAAGGTGGTAATCTTCAGTGTTATAGAAACACACGAAAACGGAATTTGATCAAGACAGTCAGTAAAAACTCACCCAGACGTTTGTGCGCAAAGAGCGCTGGAACAGCAGCGGGGCGAGAGCGTCGCCACCGGGGAGCCGGCTGTCCGAGCGGAGGTCAGAGTGGTGCGCCACTGCTTGGAGTGCGCGCCGGTACAGAGAGACGCATCTGGAGTGCGTCTGCGTGGAGGAGCGTGCCAAGCTCGGAGGTCTGGATGATGCGCGTCTGCTGGGAGTGCGCGCTGGTACGGAGGAGCGTGCCAAGCTCGGAGGTCTGGATGATGCGCGTCTGCTGGGAGTGCGCGCTGGTACGGAGGAGCGTGCCAAGCTCGGAGGTCTGGATGATGCGCGTCTGCTGGGAGTGCGCGCTGGTACGGAGGAGCGTGCCAAGCTCGGAGGTCTGGATGGTGTCTGGGCGTCTGCAGCGCGGAGGTCTGGATGTGCGTCAGGACGACTGCTGCGCGGATCACTGGGATGCCTCCCGTGGAAGTCTAGGGAGCGCAGTCCAGTCTCTCCCTCAGGCAACGGCGACAGGAGGCGAAGGCTGGAGCACATCTTTACGCCGGAGATAAAAACAGCATAGACCGAACAGAGGACCTCCCGAGGGAGTCTTGATGAAAGAGCATATGATACCGAATGTTACGGCATGTTACAACACGACCCCACGAGGAACAGAGAGAAAGAGCCAGGTACTTAAAGGCCACAGCGGAACTAATTAAAATGCACCACAGGTGCGAGAGGTAATTGATAATCGAACTAAAAGTGTGAGTTCGGCACCAGACCAATCAAACACATAATGACAGGTAGTACAAGGGTGTGGCCGCTGAGAGCAAACGAGAGTAACGAACAAGAGGGTGGGGGCAAGTGAGAGTGAGTGAGAAGGGAATTCCCTAACAGTAGGCTTAAAAGAACAGAGAGAGTAGGTGAGCAGCGGACAAAACCTCACAGCTTGACCTATTATGTGCTTCCAATCTCTGGTAGGGGTGGGAATCGCCAGAGACCTCACGATACGATACCATCGCGATACTTGCGTCACGATACGATAGTATCGCGATACAAAATATATCGCGATACGCTGAGTATTGCGAAAATTATTATTATTATTATTTTTTTTTATCAAATTAAATTTATTACCCTTTTTCAACTGCAAAGTAAAACTTTGTCAACATGTTTTATCTAATACAATAAAGTTCAGTCTGTTCATCTCACTTCAATCATTTTTATTGCAAAACATGGTATTTTCTCAAGCAGACAGATGTAAACACTGTAATCTGTGTTGCATGTACCTGACAAACTGAACTGTTTGTATTACAGTCATATTCCAACTTAACTGAATGCACATGTGTGTGTGTGGACTACTGTACTATTACAGGTATTGAAATGAACAATGCAAATTATGAATAATTAAATATCGATACTTGGTATCGATACAGTATCGGCACGCAAAGTATCGCGATACTACCACGTATCGATTTCCCCCCCCCACCCCTAATCTCTCACAATCGACAGACGTTTTATGCTACATTTGCAGGACTGTTAAGAGGTTAAGAATACAGCAAGGACCCACCGTCCACATGCCAGGGGTGTAACAACCTCAATGCAGAATCAGAACATCTAAAATGTGTACCTTCAATTGAGTGGACACAGAGAGGGATATGGAGAGATGTTGCATTATGGTGGGACACCTCTAAGACACAGAGAGGGATATGGAGAGATGTTGCATTATGGTGGGACACCTCTAAGACACAGAGAGGGATATGGAGAGATGTTGCATTATGGTGGGACACCTCTAAGACACAGAGAGGGATATGGAGAGATGTTGCATTATGGTGGGACACCTCTAAGACACAGAGAGGGATATGGAGAGATGTTGCATTATGGTGGGACACCTCTAAGACACAGAGAGGGATATGGAGAGATGTTGCATTATGGTGGGACACCTCTAAGACACAGAGAGGGATATGGAGAGATGTTGCATTATGGTGGGACACCTCTCATTTTTTGCTTTGATGAGATGAGAAAGAGTGGAAGGAAGGAGAAGGAAGAAGTGTGGAGGTGGAGGAGAAGAAGTAAACATTTAGGTAGAATATATGGGGAGGAGGAGTGGGATGAGGGTGAGGAAGAGGATGGAGATAAGACAGAGGAGGATTATGACTCCCACACACACACACACACACACACACACACACACACACACACACACACACACACACACACACACACACACACACACACACACACACACACACACACACACACACACACACACACACACACACACACACACACACACACACACACACACACACACACACACACACACACACACACACACACACACACACACACACACACACACACACACACACACACACACACACACACACACACACACACACACACACACACACACACACACACACACACACACACACACACACACACACACACACACACACACACACACACACACACACACACACACACACACACACACACACACACACACACACACACACACACACACACACACACACACACACACACACACACACACACACACACACACACACACACACACACACACACACACACACACACACACACACACACACACACACACACACACACACACACACACACACACACACACACACACACACACACACACACACACACACACACACACACACACACACACACACACACACACACACACACACACACACACACACACACACACACACACACACACACACACACACACACACACCATTGGAATGCCAATGAGGGAAGAGGAGCCTTTGAGCACGAAGCAATGCAACAGTCTGACTGCAGTAGATCATTGTCAGCATGGAGCCTCAACACTATGCTCACAGTGAATCAACCAGCTTCACCAGAGGCTCGTCTTCACAGGAACACATGGAAAACAACCGTAGATCTATACAATAATCATTTGTCTATTTACAAATCATTTAGAGTTGTCGTTAAAGGTAAGGGGAACAGCGACATCTTGGCAAAATAGCCCCTCTTGGAATTGTCCCCTTTTTGTTTACATCTTTTGTTTTGTTCTGATGTGTGGGTTGGACTTCAGTGGGGATTGTCCATAGTTAACTCATTCGGGGCCATCCACGTAATATTACGTGTTTGCCCGACAACCGTTGGGTGCCAGCCATGTAATATTACGTTTTTGGTTCGTGTTTCTTTTCTTTTCGATATTAATATCCTATTCACTGTCACAGAGCTGTATTTTGGCTGGAAAAGGCATATTGGGACTCCGAAAGTGCAGTACCGGCCAGATCCTGGTAGTGGCGCTGTCTCGAGAATGCAGTAACCCCTGTTGCAGACCTGGTGTCACACTGTTTACGCTCCGGGCGGACTTTTCTGTTAGTCTGAAGCGAGGGCTTCACTCGATCGCATGGAATACTTCTTGGGATGCCGAATTCATTATGCAAAGGATTATTGCATGGGCCAATGGACATATGATCTACCAGATGGCGATCAAATAATTGGAAAATTCTTTTTGGAATCCAACCGGCCAAAGGTAAGAGCAATTTGACATCAATTTCAGCTTGATCGTGCAAGGATTTAATAGCCATCCCCCAGATCAGCCTATGTTGTGGTAATAACGAATGCCGTTATTGGCAATCAATTAATCAGAAACAACTTTCCCCCCCCCCCCCCCCCCCCCCCCCCCTTTCATGCATTCATGATGGAACATAATACCGATCATATGCATTTGGATTTTTAACTGTGTCGTGTGTAGGGACGAAACGCCAATGGATTTAACGTTATTAGCTTAGCGCCTTATAAATAGCCTTGCAGGAATTATCCCAGATCATTCCGATATAACACTCATATTCACCACGGTATAAAACGGGAACATATTGATGACATTTTTTTATTTTATGCATCTTGAATGGAAGGTTCTTACTGTCAATTGACAATGATATTGGATACATAGCTATAATATAAAATATAGATTTAGCTCTACAAACAACGTGATGCACAGTGAAAAGTTGTAATGGAAAGCTGGCCTAACTACAGCGGGCCCAGTCTAATAGCTGGCACCCAATCTGTTAATTGTAATTATTAATCACACATTTTGTATCTGTTCAAAATGTGTGTAGGGATATTTAATGGGATGTTTACTCTTATCAACATGGGAGTGGACAGATATGCAGATATGAAGTGACTGTCGGTTGTGTGATAGTAAAGGGTTAACCTTCTGTCGTGTGGCAGTGAAAGGGTTAAGCAACTGGCTCAGGCCAAAGAAATACTGTAGAGGTATAGGGGGAGGGAGAGACAGAGAGAGGGGAGGCACACACACAGAGAGAGAGAGAGAGAGAGAGAGAGAGAGAGAGAGAGAGAGAGAGAGAGAGAGAGAGAGAGAGAGAGAGAGAGAGAGAGACTGAGGGGGGTAGAGAGAGAGGGAGGGAGACTGAGGGGGGTAGAGAGAGAAAAATAGAGAGATATAGCTACAGAGAGACACAGACTACAGGGGGAGAGAGAGGGACAGAGACATGACTGACGTGAAAAAAAACTGACATCCATTGTGTTAAAAAATAATTGGCGTTAATATGAGTTTGCGTTAACGTGTTATTATTATTATCTTTGACAGCCTTTATATATATATATATTAGGGGTGTAACGATTCGACCTCACAACAATTCGATTCGATAACGATTCTTCAGGCAACGATTCAATGCATCATGAAATCTCTTAATTTGACCACGATTTGATTCGATACATTTTCGATACATTTTCTATCAGTTAATTCCCCAAATCTTTTTTTATACACAAATGTGGCTGGGGGAACTGATTCACTCATCATGAATGGACTATAGGTCAATAAAAACAATACACACACAAAGAAAACATAAATTTATTAATTATTTTATTTATATATATATCTTTAATTTCGATAAATTTCTATTATAATAGATTCTAACATATTCAAATCGATGCATCGAATCGAACACATTAGAATCGATGCATTTAAATTAATCGATGCATCATTACACCCCTAATATATACATTCAAACTAGGGGTGGGACTCGATTAAACATTTTAATCGAATTCATTCGAGACTTTATAGTTAATTAATCAAAATTAATCACATTTTAATCGCATATCAATATTTGATGCGAAAAGCAAATTTTTTCAATTCAAATAAATTTTGTTATACGAGTGAATCAATGAATTACATTATACATACGTTTAAGCAGCAACATCCTGTATTAGCTACTACACAGAGATCAACAGATCAATGCAATTTTTAACAAAGTGCAGCAATTTTAGGAATAAATAATAATACATTTCAGAATGTTTGATTGTTAAACACATTGGAATGTTCATCCAAATTATGATGTTGCCATGATAACACATCAGCTTTCTGATTGTCATGCACAAAACCAACAGTGATTTCCATGACAACACAATAAGACATTGTCTGACAGCCTCTTAGTGTGTAGACCACCAGTCAAATGACCATCCACTGATCCCTCACCTTTCTAAGAAGAGACTTGATTTCCAGAGACCAGGCTGCGGGGTAACTGGGATGGACCTTGTGGAACGTCTGAAGGATCTCATTGGCTGGTGTACTGGACCTCATCACATATGGCCTCTGGAGAAGAGAAGAGAAGAGAAGAGAAGAGAAGAGAAGAGAAGAGAAGAGGAGAGAAGAGGAGAGGAGAGGAGAGGAGAGAAGGAGAGGAGATAAGAGGATAGGATAGAAGAGAAGAGGAGAGAAGAGGACAGAAGAGAAGAGGAGAGACAGGGAGAGAATGAGAGAAGAGGAGATGAGAGAAGACAAGAGAGGAAATAATACAAGATAATAGAAGAAAAGAGGAGAGAAGAGGACAGAAGAGAAGAGAAGAGGAGAGAGAAGAGGAGAGAAGAGGAGAGGAGAGAAGAAAAGAGAAGAGAGAAGAATGAGAAGAGGAGAGAAGACAAGAGAGGAGAGAAGAGAAGAAAAGAGAAGAGGAATGAAGAGAAGAAAAGAGAAGACAATAGAAGAAAGGAGAGGAGAGAAGACAAGAGAAGAGGAGAGGAGATAATATAAGAGAATAGAGGAGAGAAGAAAAGAGGAGAGAAGAGAAGAAAAGAGAAGACAAGAGAAGGAACGAAAAGAGAAGGGAAGAGAAAATAGAAGAGAAGAGAAGAGGAGGAGGGGAGGACAGGAGAGGTGAAGCGAGTAGAGGAGAGGAGAGGTGAAGAGAGGAGAGGAGAAGAGAGGAGAGGAGAAGAGAAGAGAGGAGAAGAGAGGAGAGGTGAAGTGGGGCAAGGTGAAAAGAGTAAAGGACGATAAGGGAAGAGAGAAGAGGGGAGGAGAGGGGGCAGGGACAATAATTTATTACAGAGAACCTGAATTCAGAGTGTTGCCCAGAGGAGTAGCCTTGATTGAGTGGTTGTGTTGAAGTCATTCTTCAGTTTGTGCTATTTACTCTTCCTCCTCTCTTCACCCTCCTCCACTTCAGAAAAACACATTCCATGCACTGTGGGGGAGCTAATGAAGCTTTCAGACAACCAAACAAATAGTGACTGAATTTGAGAGTGACATTTTCAGAAGAATGAAGTTTGTCACATCTAATGACAGTTGAAGTTGAAGTTGAAGTGTTGTGTACATCAGTGGAGGTTTCTCTATGACAACACGTGAAACACAAATTCACTCATAATTCATAATTATTATTAATTTACATATACCTATATAAAAAAAAAAACTATATATATATATATTTTTTTTAATTATTATTATTATTATTTTTTATTATAAATGTTTTCCTCTGTAAAAAAAATGCCAGTGATTTTTTTTTTTTTCAAAAATGGCCAAATGTACAGCTCTGAGCAGGCCTGCACTGCAGTATTGCCTGCAGTAATTATTCGTGAAGAAAACTTCACAGGTGTGACCCATTGTTAAATAAATAATAAATAACAGCGAATCAAAATAGGCTATTAACTTCATCTAAGCACGGTCTGTGCAGTTAAACTCTTGCCATTGAATGGAGGATTGATTGATTGACAGCCCTTGACATCCAATACACGGAGGTTGAATATGATTGGCAGCCTTGCAATCCAATCAGAGATTTCTGCATTGCAAAGTCAAAATGGGTCCAGCTGCATGTGAGGAGGATAGGTTTAGCTCGGGCCAATCTCAAGTTTCTCAAGTTTCTTTATTAGTTGTCATACAGAAGTACAGAATACTTTTATACAAAATGTAACATAAAGAAGCATTTTGTATAAAAGTATTCTGTACTTCTGTATGACAAATAATAAAGAAACTTGAGAAACTTGAGATTGGCCCGAGCTAAACCTATCCTCCTCACATGCAGCTGGACCCATTTTGACTATGTGAAAGTTGAGACTATGAGAAAGTTGTTGTTTAGTAGTTAGTAAGCTGTACAGCTATAACAAGTCAGGCTAAATTAAACTTTGCACCAACATTAGGACCGAAGTATAAACCAGCAACTGAGCAACATGAAGAAGTGGATTTATGCATCTGGATCAGAAAAAACGTAAGTAGGCTACAGTGCTTGTATGCTAACAGTAGCTAGGCAGCTTAGCCTACATCACAATGATAATCACCAAGCTAACTTACTGTACACACTGTAGGGCTGGGCAATTAATCGAAACAGAATCGCGATATCGATTCATAGACCTATGCAATCTAATTTCTAAGTTATGACTATTTTCTTTTATTAAAAAAAACGTTTTTTTTTTTTTTTTTTTTTTTTTTTATCTGGGTTGAACATGATTTGTGGAACTCCCTCTGGTGTTGTGGTCGTGGTATTCACTGACCTTTGGAAGTATTTCGACATGCACAGGTATCTTAGTGGTGTAGTGTATCTTGTAGACCAGGCCCATTGCAAGTTGCTGTACTCTGTCGTCTACTCTAAGCCATCCTAGGTTATCAAAGTGGACAGGGGTGAGGTGGGTTTTAGGAGTAAGGTCAAGCAGTAGTCTGACCAGTTGTTTTGTGATGTTTGTAATCTTGTTTTTAGTGCCTTTGAGGTGCTTTGGTACCATGAGGTGCAAGCATAGTCGTAGTACCCTTGAATGAGTGCTCCTGTTAGAGTCTTCAAGGTATTCTTGTTTACCAGAGAGGAGATCCGGTACAGGAATCTAGTTCGTTGGTTGACTTAGTTTTATTACATTGGATCCCATTTTGTCACAGGAAAGATTTGCCTCTATAGGATGGAACCCAGGTAGGTAATTTCATCTTTCCTTTTAAGATAAGATAAGATATTCCTTTATTGATCCCCTTGGGGAAATTCAGGCATCATAGCAGCATGGGGGAAGGGGGGGGGGGGGGGTACAGGTAGTGAAAACAACACAAGCAGTGTAAACAAATAGGTCAATATAATTTACTATCTAACTAACTGAAATATACATTATTCATTATTCACAGTATCCACATAAGGTGCAGTATGCATAAGGTAGTGTTATTGTCCTACTTGGGTTCCTATTAGTTCTAGGTCGATGTCTGGCAGCAGTCGCTGCCCACTGTTGTGGAGCCTGATGGCCACTGGTATGAAGGACTGTCCGAGGCGGTTAGTTGAGTGTCGGGGGGTATGAGTATGTGGCTTCCTTGTCACCTTCACCTAATTATGTTTTGATCTGGTCAGGTGCGCTGTCACCTAAATGTTTTGATCTGATCAGGTGCGCTGTCACCTAATATGTTTTGATCTGGTCAGGTGCGCTGTCACCTAATATGATTTCATCTGGTCAGGTGCGCTGTCACCTAATATGTTTTCATCTGGTCAAGTCCGCTGTCACCTAATGTTAATATGTTTTCATCTGTGTCCACTGACACACAGTGGGGGATGTTTTAAAAATATTATTTAATATATAATATAATATAATAATTTGTGCTTCACCTAAAAATTTGGTCAGCAGCCTCCACTGGTGTACATTCATAGTTGGAGATAGTAGAGATAAGAGATAAGTATGTATACGATAAGATAAGATATAGCTTTATTGATCCCCTTGGGGAAATGGAGGTACCATAGCAGCATGTGGGTACAGGTATGAGCAGGGAAATAGTAAGACAATAAATATAGGCAATAAAATGTTCTTTGAATATGAATATAAAATATTAATACAAAAGTGTAATATGGATATAAAATATGAATAAAGTCAACACAGAGATGCAGATGAGATGCATAATGTACGTTATAGTCCGGGTTTAGTGGTTAAGATTCAGACATTTCTAATTGTTCTCTCAGTTCTGCCGCTGTTAGTTCTCCAGCTGTGCTGGTATCCATTTTTAGGGGTGTAACGGTACACAGAAGCCACGGTTCGGTACGTACCTCGGTATTGGGGTCACGGTTCGGTACGAGTTCGGTACAACTGAAAAAAAATATTTATAATAATTATTATTAATTTAATATAATAATAATAATTATTATAAATTTTTGGATATATTATATTTATGATAATTATTATAATTATTATTATTAAATAGAATAATTTTCTATAGGAAAAGTATATATATTTTTTTTATTTGATCAGCTGTGCCTGTGAGTCCGGCAATGTATGGGGATGCGGCACTGCAGATTTACCCTACTCGAGTCCGGCGGGGGAGAATGTTGGTGTGTTTGTTGGTGTGTTTCTTTCCATTGGTTTCATTTGGTTGACATTATTGGGCGAACAAGGAAACGAAAGAAAACTGTAAAATTGTAATGACCCTGCAGCTGTTCCAATGTAAATGTGCCTCGGTGTGCCCGGCCACGCGCCTGTTCTCGCACGAACCTTGCAAGTGCCTGCATGTGCGACTGGTGTGTTTGCGCTGTGAGGCGTATTCTTCGTATGGCTGCACGTATCGCACCGTGACGGCCGTACCGTAAATTCGCGGGACGAATACACGTACCGTTACACCCCTATGTATTATATATCATTTCTGCAAGGAAGCAGCCACTGAGCTGAACAACTCAGAGCTCAACGCTCTAAAGACAGAGATGGAGATGGTTGTGGACTTCAGGAAGAACCCCATCACCCTGAGAGACTCCCCTGTCTGCTTCCTGGACCAGGAGCTCCCAGGACCTCAAATGGGAGCTGAACATCAGCTCCATCACCAAACAAAAAGCACAAGAGAGGATGTACTTCCTGTGGCAACTGAGGAAGTTCAAACTGCGACGGTGATGGTGCAATTATATACCGCCATCATCGCGTTCATCATCACCTCGTCTATCACCATCTGGTACGCTGCGGCCACTGCCAAGGACAAGGGCAGACCGCAGCGTATCATGCGCTCCGCTGAGAAGGTGATTGACTGCAATCTGCCATCTCTCCAGGACCTGTACGCCTCCAGGGACCTGAGGCGTGCAGGTGAGATTGTGGCTGACGTCTCCCACCCTGGACACAGTCTCTCTGAAACACTCCCCATCAGAACCAACACCTCACGGCGCAAGAACAGCTTCTTCCCGTCTACTGCACACAGTGAGCAGTTGAAATCTATTAACACAATACATTCAGGTAAAAGGTACAAAAGAAGTAGGTCAAATAGAGACTAAAAAGAAAGTAAATTATCTTCAAAACAGTTGTTTGTCCTCCATCTCTCTCTCTCTCTCTCTCTCTCTCTCTCTCACTCTCTCAAGGGAAGGAGTAGTGATGCACGATATATCGGCCGCCGATATAATATCGGCCGATATGGCAGTTTTTGTACACATCGGTATCGGTCCAATATCAAGATAAGGCTGATATGGGCAGAATATTTTTTAATTTCTTTTTAATTATTATTATTATTATTTATTTTTTTACATGTTTTGGCCTTAAATATTTTCTAAATATCAGTCATGTCTGAAAATAAGTTACAAAAGTAAAAAAAATAAAAGCGTTTTGGAAAATAGCTCTTTATTTGATTATCATAAAAAAGTGTTCGACATCGGTAAATATCGGTATCGGCCAGAACAGCAATATTAAAATATCGGTTATAGGTATCGGCCACAATTTTCACATCGGTGCATCACCAGGAAGGAGCATTCGTCCACTTAGCGGATGGGGCTGCAGAGGTGGCGGTGACAGTGACTGATGCATGGTTCTGGAGGGATGCTGAGTGGCTCGGACCTGTACCTGACTCCAGTCACAAGGCCCAGTGGGCCTGCTGGGTGGTGGTGGGAGAGTTGTGTGTCAGGGTTAAACGGTCTGCAGGGGGGTATGCCCCCCCCCCCCCCCCGAAAGAAACAATACACCAAAGACTATCTATAATTCTGGGTCATTAATCAAGATGTGAACAGTAGTTTCAGAGTAAGGTGTGGGTACTGTCCACATCTGTCATTCAGTGTGACATACGGAGGTGCTTTGAACTCATCTGTCTGTATCGTTACTAAAGGATATTTCACAGCAAATCATCAACTTGTGTCCTGGAAGCTGTATGGAGGTCACTGACACAGATGATCTATGGTCCTGTGTAGGGTATGGTCATGTTGGGTATGGTTGTAGGGCAGCGGTTCTCAAACTACGGGTCGTGACCCAAAGTGCGGTCATGGGTAGGTGACAGTGGGGTCGCGCATTGGCAAAAAATTATTAAAATCAAGCGAAAAACCGACGACTCGACGAGCCCAACTCGGATCGAGTTTTCCACCTGGCAGCTGTGTGTATTTGCCATATCTCGCCCCTGCATCAACGGAATACACATCTCACTACATCCTGCGCAGGTATAATCGCGGAGAGACCACGTCTGGTCTTTAGTGAGTCAGAGAAGCGCAAAGTGCCATAACGGCCCATATGAGGGAGTAAAAGAAGTTATGATCCTAAAATACCTTGCATATGGATTTACTTGGACTGGCCAATAAGATGACCCGAGACCACAGTGTGTTTTGTGTTACAATATCCTTGCTAACGAGAGCTTTGAGCCAAGTAAATTACAGTGGCACTTGCTGAATTTAAAACGGAACCGCTATCTTTCTTTCAGAAAAAACTAAGCGATTTTGGAGCAGAGCAAACTGTGTTGAAACTGCAACAACAGTCAACGAAAAAGGACTACATGCTTTGTTTGGATCACACTGGATTAAGAAACTCCGTTTGTGGCACTCCAGGATAATCAGCAGAGATTTGGGGGTATTTACTCTGCTTGATGGCTTTTTGGAGGAACAGAATGTTGCAAATAATGATTTGAAGCCACATAGAAGGGCTCATTGAACAATTTCTGACAAATTTTCCCGAAAGACAGAGCACGGACAATTTGGACAACTCGATCCAAGATCCATTCATTACGCAGGACGCAGGCTCATTGATCTTTCGTGTGACGAGCTAGTGAAGGTTCACTGGACAGGCCCTCGCAAAGTTCTGGATCAGTCCGGAATGAGTACTCAGTGTTGTGTAATGCTGCGCTGAGAAAGCTTGTCCTCTTCGCATCAACATACCTCTGTGAGGCCGGATTTTCGGCACTGACATTAATACAAAATAAATACAGATCTTGCCTCAGAGTATTGATTGATTGATTGATTGATTGATTGATTGATTGATTGATTGATTGATTGAACACTTTATTAACAGATTGCAGAATGGGTACAATACAGTACAGCTCAATACACACAATTGTTAAGGGGATGCAGACCAGAGAAAGACTTTCGTCTTGTTTACATCAGGGTCCCCCATTTTCAATTCATCAGGACATATATGACATACACGACATACAGATAGACAGTACTGCTACATCTATACATTTATGACATACCAGATTTGCAAATACAGTACCGTTTGTGATACAAAAAGAGTCCAGAAAAGGGAGTATATACATTTGACGTAAAAACTGTACATTGGAGGAGGTTGTGTGGGGTTAGGTGGGGGGGGGGGGGGGGGGGTGGTAGGAGGGGTTGGGGGGGGGGGGGGGGCACTGTACAACTGTACAAGCAAAACTGTACATTGGAATATTGACAACCATACTAGGTAATTTACTGTACATTGGAGGGGGTTGGGGGGGAAACACTGTACAAACAAGCAAAACTGTACATTGGAATATTGACAAAACCATTCTAGGTAATTTACTGTACATTGGAGGGGGTTGGGTTAGGACATTTACAGGGGCCAGTTTCGAATTGCAGTCCCCCGTAGGTGTTCTTTGAGAGTGGTTTTGAAAGTGGGTAGTGATTCACATTCCTTTACAGCTTTAGGTAGGGCGTTCCACATTGATGTGGCATAATTGCGAAACGTGTTTAGTCCCTTGTTTGAGCCGAATCTGGGTTTAACATGATTTGTGGAGCTCCCTCTGGTGTTGTGATCGTGGTATTCACTGACCTCTGGGAAGTATTTTGACATGTACATGGGTACCTTGGTCGTGTAGTGTATCTTGTAGTGGACAGTATCTCAAAGTGGGCAGGGGTGAGTTGGGTTCTAGGAGTAAGGTCAAGCAGTAGTCTGACCAGTTTGTTTTGAGATTTAGTTTTTAGCGCCTTTGAGGTGCTTTGGTACCATGAGGTGCAAGCATAGTAGAAGCGGATCTCCGCCTCTTTCTCAGCACAGCGCAGCCACGTATCATGGAACTGTGTTCAAATGTACAAGCACACCCTTCCCATTAAGTCTAGTTTTTTTTTTAATTCTTGAAAAGCGCATGTGAACACATTTTCTTTAATTTTTTATGTTCTGGCAACATATTTGGACTAAATATGCATTGTTTTATAAATGTGTATACAGAAACAATTCCATTGCTTTTGTTGATAATATTCATTAATTTCATTGATAACATAGTGCTGTCATTTAATTTAATTTTTTTTTATCTTTTCCCCCCTCCTTTTTCCTCCGATTTTCTCCCATCCCAATGTTAGTCGTTATGCCAATTCCCAATCCCCTTCCTGGTCGCTGCGCACTTACCCCCCACAGTCGGTCTGGGAGATTGGAGGCTATCACGTGCTTCCGCCGACACACGTCTAGCCAATCAACCGCTACTTTTCACCTGGCAGCGCGGACTCTCACTGAGAGCGTGTAACGTGTGGAAGGATCACACTACCGCCCTTAGATCCTATCCGCGCTTAGCAGGCGCCCCGACCGAACTGTAGGAGTCGCTGTTTACAACGACCCGGACCCACCCCGCCAGCTTCTCCCACCCTCTAATACTGCCAATTGTATTAGTGTGAACGGCCAGCCAAGCTGGTGACAACCCCGGAGCTGTGAGCTGGATTCGAACAGGCGAACGAATCCAGCATCTCCGGGGTTGGTGACAAACGCAATCTCCGCTACGCCACCTGACCGCCCTGTCATTTAATTTTCTAATAAATATGCATGATCCAGTTCAACAACGTGTGCTTTTATTTTGATATTCCTTATTTCCACGTTGAAATTACGCGATACCTGTTAAGCTGTAGCCCTATTTTCAGAAATTTTGCCTAAAGGTACATGCATAAGTAAATGGAAGATTGCTCCACTTCTACAAGGTAAATTTGCATGTTCTTGGAATCTAGGAACATCTAGGGGCCTGGGGGTATGTATTCCCAGTCTCAGAAATATTGTGTCTGTTACTAGGCTTGAGTAAATTGTAATAAAAAAAGGAGAATATAAATTATGATTTTATTTTGCATCTGTGCCGGTGAATAACACCATGTTACAATTGCACCGCAAGAGATTTCACTCACTGAGCTCATTCAGCACCTTATTGAGATCAAGTGTACAAAAAAATCTAAGCAAATTAATAAAGGGAAGATAATTAAACAGAAGGATTTGTAGATACAGTAATAAATTATAATGAATTTTAATTATAAATTAATATTTTACCTTGAACTTGACCTTATTATGGCCAAATCATACATCTATGTATAGGGAAAAGGCTCCTCTTTCCAATGGCAGTGTTAAATCTGGATTTAGTAATTTCCTCTCGGTTTTTTACGATAAAAGAGATATAATTAGCATTAGCATATACACTTTGACTGCTGTTTTGATAGGGATAAGGTCTTTACTCTTGGCTACATTTGAAAAACGCAACCTCTTAAGATCCAAGGGCCCACATGTGGGCCCTCATGAGGACGATTCACGACGCGCCACTTTGCCGACCTCTAGCCGCTCGGGTGTGCATTTCTTTTAATATAAAAGAAACATAAACAATATATATATAGAATTAAAGCCCTATTTGTAGCCTTTTCATTGCCCTTTCAGGTGACAAGATCCGTTCAGCGGTTCTCGAGTTACATGCCGATATGTGAGGTGTGCGCCAAAGTACGCGGAAGTACACATTACCACCCCCAACTCCCGGGGCTCTAGTTCCGTCAATCATTTGGCGATCTCGAAAAATTTTGTACAGGGTTGTAGCCAATGAGTGTGGCTTTCCAATGATACCCCATGATATGATAATTGATACGGTCTCTATTGATCAATTTATGATAAAGAAAAGCAGGGTCCCCCAATTGGGGGACCTTACAGCACAACAGTGTAGGGTCACCAAAATAAAATCCTAAATAAAATGGGGTTGTGGTATAAAAAGGTTTGAGAAGCCCTGTTGCAGGATATGGTTCTGCAGGGTATGGTTCTGCAGGGTATGGTTCTGCAGGGTATGGTCCGCAGTGTTTCTCAACTGGTTGTGTATAAAAAAAAAATTATAAAAATAAAAAATAAAAAATTATATACTTTTTCTTTTTTTAATATCTATCTTTGTGAAAGTGGCTTCTCAACGTCTTTTTTTAGATGCAAAGTACCTTTATGACCAGCAATGTCACTAACTCAGTCATTCATTGAGTTAGTCAGTCATTCATTCATTCACTCACACTGCCCCCTAGTCGTTCTGCCCCCTAGTGGTGTTCCATAGGCAATGGGCTGACATCACACTTCCACACAGCGTTGGCAGAGCACCCATTGAACACCTCATCACAGTAATATCAGTTACTATCAACTAAAAGACAGCACAGTGAGGCCCGTTTACTTTTAGTAGCTAAAAAGTGTAAAGCTCATGGCTTATCAAGGTAACGTTAGTACAACTACAAGACAGATATGATATCTATTTAATACACATGACTCAAATGTATATACCAGCCTTTTTTGGTAGTGCTACTCAGGGGCGTTTTTAGGGTTAGGAAACATTGGGGGCTTCAGCCCGGGGGGGTAATTAGAGATGAATACTGAATAACTAGAATCATTAGAGGTTCTCAAAGTGAGGTCCAGGTCCATGAGAGGGATCTGGGCAGTCCCCATAGAAAATTAAAAGTTAACAGGACCAAATCATCAGTTTCTTATTTATTTATTTAACCTTTATTTAGCCAGATAAAACATTGATCTGGTCCAAGAAGCCCCAACAGGAGTACAAATATACATATTGTGGCAACCCCAAGCCACCCCTGGGCTTGGTGATTGATGGGCGCTACGTGGCGACCCAATGGCTGGGCGCTGCCCATGTTTGGGCGTCCGCTTCCGGACGCACCCGTCACTAGAGACCCATCAGAAGTGATTAGGTGATTAGCGAATCACGGCGCGGTGCGCCTGTTGGGGAGGGGGGACTTAATGGAGCCGAGGAGCCTCCTCTCAGGCCCCCGTAGCAGCGCAAGGCAAAAGGCCACAGAGCGGAGACGCCGCCCGGCCGACAGATTACCGCCAGCAAGCAACTATTATTTGAATAGAAAATAAAGATATTTTTAATAACGAAAAGAAGCATGGACGCGCTGGTGCAGCAGCTCGTACAGGCGAACCTGGAATAACAGGCCCGGCACGAAGAGGCCCTGCAAGAACAGAGGAAACAGACGGGGATGATCCGCGCGGAGCTCCAGCGGATGGCCTCTCACCGGCGGGTCGAAGGGGCCGCAGGGACACAGCCTAACCCCGGGCGCTTCATCCCCAAGCTGACGGAGCAGGAGGATGTAGAAGCCTATCTCCTAGCGTTTGAGCGCACCGCCGGCCGGGAGGGCTGGCCAGAGGACGACTGGGGGGGACTGCTGGCCCCCTTCCTGTCGGGTAATGCGCAAAAGGCCTACCAGGACCTGCCACCGGAGCAAGCCGAGAACTACACTCGGCTAAAGCAGGAGATTTTGTCCCGTTACGGCCATAGTCTGCAGTCCCGTGCGCAGCGGTTCCATGACTGGGTGTATGACGCACAGGCCTCCCCGCGCTCCCAGATGCATGACCTAGTCCGCATAAGCCGAGCCTGGCTAATGACCGACCCTGGAGGGCCCACGGTCTTGGAACGGATTGTTATGGACCGCTTTGTCAGAGCCCTCCCTTATGACACGAAGAAGCAGGCGAGTCAAGCGGACCCCCGCTCCGTGGAGCAGCTAGTGAATATTGTGGAGGCCCACCAGGTAACGCGGGACTTACTCAAAGGGGGGCGAGGGGAAAAGCCAGAGCGGCCAAGAACAAGGAGGGGTCCCGACGAGCCCAGCCCAAGGGGCCGGGTAGGGAACGCAGGTGATCCCGAACTACCCCGAAGAAGACCGCTGTTCGACCAGGACCAAAGACGCTGCTATGACTGCGGCGAGCCCGGGCATCTCTCGTGGAACTGCCCAGGCCGGGATGTGTCCATGCCATCGGCGGCAGCTTCAGACCCCCGCGGAAAGACGTGCAATTATGGCGCAGCCTGTTGGGCCCATAAGGAAACATCAGCAACACTTTTACCTGTGCGCATCAACGACGAAGATGCCATAGCGCTCCTGGACTCGGGTAGTGTCATAACGCTGGTTCAGCCCCATTTGGCACACTGCGACGCAGAGGCTCCGCAAGTGTCAGTGTCCTGTGTGCACGGGGACACAAAGTTGTATCCCATAGCGCAGATCACCCTGACAACCACCAAGGGGGTCTGCTCGATGACAGCCGGCGTGATACCCAACCTGCCGGTAGCGCTGCTGATTGGTCGAGACTGCCCCCTGTATCGCCAGCTGTGCTCAGCCGTCATCTCCCCGCGCACCCCACCCTCTACGGGTAAACCGAGGAAGAGGAAAGGGTTACGTCAGCCGAAGGTGTGTGCTCTGAACGTAACGGGGAGTGAGACTGAGACGGCATCAGATGTGGGTGACGACGCGCCGGAACCCCTGAATATACCGGGGAGTGAGACGGAGACGGCATCAGGTGTGGGTGACGACGCGCCGGCGCCCCAAGCGGGCCCCGAGACGGATAGCAGTGACGAGGACCCATTTGCGGAGTTCCCCCAGGCGGACGAGGTGGGGAGGGACCTGGCGGGTCAGTTCGGAACGGCCCAGCTGGAAGACCCAAACCTAACGCAGGCCCGGGCGAATATCAAAACCGTAGATGGAAATCCAGTGGAGGGGGTGAGTAACCTGTCATATCCTCACTTTGCAATAAAAAGACAACTGCTGTACCAAGTCGTAAAAAAGAATGATGAGGTTAAAGATCTATTGCTGGTGCCGAAATTCTTTATTCCCACTGTACTCCAGCTAGCGCATTCACATATCCTCGGAGCGCACCTGGGCGTGGACAAAACCATGGAGCGCATAAAGGCGCGTTTCCATTGGCCGGGCATGAGGAGAGCGGTAGAGGACTACTGCAGGAGCTGCCCAGAGTGTCAACGCGTAGCACCAAAGGTACACTATAAAAATCCTCTGATCCCGCTGCCCATCATTGAGACCCCATTCTCAAGAATTGCCCTCGACGTGGTGGGCCCTCTAGTCAAATCGTCCCGAGGCCACCAGTATATACTGGTAATCATAGATTATGCAACACGTTACCCCGAAGCCATCCCGTTACGCACGGTGACGGCCAAAATTGTGGCACGGGAGCTCTTTCATTTGTTTAGTCGGGTGGGAATTGCCGACTCTATTCTCACTGATCAGGGCTCGTGCTTTATGTCGCGGGTCATGAAAGAAATGTGCAAACTAATGAAAGTGGAACAGCTGCGAACCTCCATATACCATCCACAGACGGATGGGCTGTGCGAACGCTTCAACAAAACACTGAAAAGCATGCTAAGAAAGGTGATGGAGAAGGATGGGAAGAATTGGGATCAGTTGTTGCCCTTTCTGATGTTCTCTGTGCGTGAGGTCCCACAGGCTTCCACTGGCTTCTCGCCGTTTGAGCTGCTCTACGCCCGCAAGCCGCGGGGTCTCCTGGACATCGCAAAGGAGATTTGGGAGGAACAGCCGTCGCCCCACCGGTCTCTCATAGAGCATGTGCAGGTAATGAGAGACAGGATGAAGGCGCTCTGGCCAGTGGTGAGAGAACATATGCAACAGGCCCAAGACGCACAGAAGCGCATTTATGACCGGGGCGCACAGCCTAGTACTGGTTCCGACAGCAGAGTGCAAATTCCTAGCCAAATGGCAGGGACCCTACGACATAATCGAAAAAGTGGGTCCCGTCAACTACAAGGTCCACCAGCCCGACCGTAGGAAGCATCGACAGTTATACCATGTTAACCTGTTGAAGAAATGGCATGCCCGGGATGTGCTGCTCTCGCCCCCCCCTCTCCCCCCTTTTGCGCAGCAGGTGGCAGAGGCGGCCGATGTTCCCATCGGGGAACAGTTGTCCCCGACCCAACGGCAGGAGCTTCGGGAGCTGGTCCAACAGAACCGGGACGTGTTTTCGGCCACGCCGGGCCGCACCACATTGGCCCAGCACCACATCATTACCAGCCCGGGAGACAAGGTAAAGCTGAAGCCCTATCGTATCCCAGAGGCAAAAAGAGAGGCCGTAAGAAGAGAAGTGCGGGTCATGCTGGAGATGGGAGTGATTGAGGAGTCTCATAGCGGGTGGTCCAGTCCTATTGTTTTAGTGCCGAAACCCGACTCAACAACCAGGTTCTGCAATGATTTCAGGAAGCTTAATGACATTTCAAAGTTTGACGCCTATCCCATGCCTAGAGTGGATGAGCTCATTGATAGACTGGGCCTGGCCAGGTTTATCACAACACTAGATCTAACGAAGGGTTATTGGCAAGTCCCTCTGGCCCCCGCCTCGAGGGAGAAGATGGCTTTCTCCACCCCAGACGGGCTGTTTCATTATAAAGTTCTCCCGTTTGGCCTGCATGGGGCGCCATCTACCTTTCAGAGGCTGATGGACAGAGTACTACGGCCCCATCGGGATTATGCAGCCGCATATCTCGATGACATTATCATTCACTCATCAGATTGGGACACCCACCTCCAAAAGGTGAGAGCGGTGTTGGGTGCCCTCCGGGAGGCGGGTCTCACCGCCAACCCAAAGAAATGCAGGCTGGGACTAGAAGAGGCAGAGTACCTGGGGTTCACAATAGGCCGGGGCAATGTAAAACCGCAGAAGAGGAAAATTGATGCGATAAGGGAGTGGCCTCGCCCTTTAACCAAGAAGCAGGTCAGGACATTTAATGGGCTAGCGAGCTATTATAGGAGGTTTATCCCTAACTTCGCTGCTCGCGCTGCTCCCCTCACAGATCTGACCCAGGCGCGGCGGCCGTTCACGGTGAAGTGGACACCGGAGGCGGAGGCGGCGTTCGAGGACCTCAAGACTGCCCTCTGTTCGGGACCGGTGCTGGTCTCCCCGAACTTCGACAAGGAGATGACGGTACAGACAGATGCATCAGAGGTGGGACTGGGAGCGGTCCTCTCCCAGCAACTGGAGGGTGAGGAACATCCAATCTTATATGTGAGCAGGAAGCTGCTGCCACACGAGCGCAACTATTCTGCGGTGGAGCGTGAAGGTCTGGCAATTAAGTGGGCACTGGAGACGCTCCGTTATTATCTGCTGGGGAGGCGCTTCACGCTGGTGACGGATCACGCCCCCCTCGTCTGGATGGCCAAGACAAAGGGGACCAATGCCAGGGTGACTCGATGGTTTCTGGAGTTGCAATCGTTTAACTTTTCTGTCATTCACAGGTCCGGGGTGGCGCATGGCAACGCAGACGCCCTCTCCAGGAAGGATGCCTGTTGGGCGTTGGACGCTCTTCCCCGACGGTCGGAGCTGGAGGGGGGGTACTGTGGCAACCCCAAGCCACCCCTGGGCTTGGTGATTGATGGGCGCTACGTGGCGACCCAATGGCTGGGCGCTGCCCATGTTTGGGCGTCCGCTTCCGGACGCACCTGTCACTAGAGACCCATCAAAAGTGATTAGGTGATTAGCGAATCACGGCGCGGTGCGCCTGTTGGGGAGGGGGGACTTAATGGAGCCGAGGAGCCTCCTCTCAGGCCCCCGTAGCAGCGCAAGGCAAAAGGCTACAGAGCGGAGACGCCGCCCGGCCGACAGATTACCGCCAGCAAGCAACTATTATTTGAATAGAAAATAAAGAGCATGATTTTGGGAACTGCAACCTGTCTGTGTGTTGTGTATTCTGCCACCCCTACACCTGGAATTGCCACAATATATACACATATATATACATATAATATATATACATATACTGTACATACACATACACACACACACACATATACACCAATAACAAAATAAAAACACAGTTAAGAATCATACACATAAGCAAATAAACAAACAAACAAACATATGCACAGCCTATGTACAAAAGAAATAAACAGTTCATCTCTAGTCTTTACAGTTTTCTTCAATTGCATAAACACTCAAATCAAAAGTATTACACAATTATCAAAACCTTACACTCAAGGAGCAAAATATAGGCCCAGATTTGCACCCCTACAATGTCAGCCTCACACTTTTTGCAAAACAATACACACAGTGATTTGCAAAACACTAAACACACTTGCATTACATTAGACACAGAATGTCAAATTACCACACATATGAGCCAATTGGTTAAACACAGCCATCAGATGCACAAACACACCATTGCTTAATTGTAGATACACCAATCGGGTTTAAGCACTATAAAAATGCAGCAGGTGAGTTCACCTGTCTTTAACCAAAATGGAAGGAGAGTGAAGTACTGTACACAGAGAACGTGAAAATATACAATACATCCACCAAACACTACACAAGACAACCAATGATGCAGACTGATGAAAATATAAATTTTCTCCCATTTTCCCAAATCAGTCAACATGGAGAATCACAACAAAAATTATCTTGCCAGATCCAGCAAGGCAAAGAGATAATGTCTAGTATTTTCTGTTTACATTTTTTCAATTTTTTAGTTTTACTGTAATTTTAACCTGTACTGGATACAGTATTTTATGTTTGTCTGATATTTGCTGAGCTTACAGTGTTATGCACATAGTAGCATGAAAACTGGGACATGTATTGTTGTGATTCTCCATGTTGAAATGTTGACTGATTTGGTTATATGGAGAGAACATTTATATTTTCATCAGTCTGCATCATTGATTTGGGTATATGGAGAGAAAATGTAATTTTTTTCATCAGTCTGCATCATTGATTTGGGTATATGTAGATAAATAAATTATATTTTCATCACAGCATTGGTCTTGTGTAGTGTTTGGTGAATTTATTGTATATTTGCACATTCTCTGCGTACTTCAATTACAGTACTCTAATCACTGAGAAGTAGAATTGCTAAATGTGTTTTAGGTTAAGCACAGCAGTGTGTGTAACTGGTTCAAACAGAATTAAGTCATATGAAACGTGTGTTTCATATGGTAACAAAATGTAGTTTTTATAAATTAGTGTATGGTTTTGACAAGTGTTTAATTTAGCAAAGGATCTGATGTGTTCTGATAATTGTGTGTGTGGTTGTGCTAATTGTGTGTTTTGAAACACCGGGCCCCGTTTTCAAAATCATGCTTAGGCAATCGAAAAAAAACTGTATTGTGTGTTTCATTATATACATATGTTTCAGTCTTCTCATAAAAAAAATATTCGATTTTTGGGTCTTTTCCTGCCTTTGGTCCGCTTTGCATTCACATCTCAAATGAACCGCAGCAGGGTTCACTTGCAAGAGTGAATGAGCTTTCACACCACCCCAAACCAACCGGACTATCCGAGGAAATTAACCAGGGTTCGATTAAAGCTTATTATAGGACACTGGACATGGGTATGGATAGCTCCAGGTGCTGCTGCGTTAAAGTGCACATCTTCAATATCTGTACTATTTAAAAGCACAGTGCAGGACACACTCAAAGGTTATCGCACCTCAGAGATGGCAGTGGACATGTATGACAGGACAAAGGCCATATGTAATGGCCTTTGGATTGAGGAACATACTACCAGCCAAAGGAGGAAGCAGAAAAGGATGGACGAGTATGTAGTTGAGTCATCTTGTGGCACAAGCTCAGACCTCAGCTCAGAGACTGTTCTATCCAGTCGTCGACAGAATGCTGCAAGAGCTTGAGAGCAGGTTCTCATGAGTTGGATAACAACTTATGAGAGGCATACAGGCATGTTATCCAGCCTCAGACCAGTTTCTCTCAGTGGAATTGCTGCAACCCCTCGCCACACATTACAATATCCAACTATTGCCAGAGGAGATCACAGTTGCAAAGTGTTTCTTGGTCAGGACAGGCAGAGATGCAGTCCCTACTATCCAAAGTGTCTTTTCCCTCCTGGATGATGATAATAATAATAATAATAATAATAATAATAATAATAATAATAATAATAATAATAATAATAATAATAATAATAATAATAATAATAATAATAATAATAATAATAATAATAATGTATTTGATTTATAAGGCGCCTTTCAGGACACTAAAAAAAAAAGTCCACAAATCGGTGAATGAAAGAATTATAGGATCAGGGGGAGCTCCAGTAGCTCACCGCATAACTCGGCGCTATTTCTGCGTCGGGGAAAACCGTGCTGCGTCACGGATCTGGGGGACTCGAGTTCGATTCCCGGACCCGCCGTCATTTCCCAGAATGTCTTCCCCTGATCTATATCCCGTTTCAACCTATATCTGTCGGTCATGCTTGACCAGAAAAGCGATAAACGCTAAAAAATAAAGTTTAAAAAAAAAGAAAGAATTATAGGATCAAATGAAAACTACTTACTAAAAATGGATGTTTAAAAGTACTAAAAACCAACTAAAAATACCAAACACTAACAAACATTCAGCAAAGACAATGGGAATGCTGACAAAAAAAAAAAAGTAAAAAAAATGTAAGACATTTTTTATTTAATTTTTTTAGATCCGGGGCTAGGAGAAAAACATCCGGGGCTAAAGCCCCGGAAGCCCAGGGCTAACGCCGCCACTGGTGCTACTTAGCCTACACCGTGGTCTCAAACTCGCGGCCTGCGGGCCAATTGCGGCCCGCTGGATGATATTTTGCGGCCCCCTACTTGACATCAAAGTTTAGTGTTAGTGCGGGCCGCGCGCAACTTTTTGCCGCGTCGTTGTGCGAGTTGGATGTTTTATTTATTTTATCACTTGTAGGCTACCATAGCGCAGGCTCATGGCAGCAACGTTACGTTAGTGACTTGGTTGAAACGTGATTCCGGAGTGATACCAAGTGGAAGGAAAATATATCCAGTGCGTATATGGCAGGCATCCTCGAAATTCTCCGCTATCTCATCTGCAAGCAGTGCTCTGCCTGTCCGGCTGCACTACTGTCTGTGTCTGTCTACTCTGGTCACATTCAGCGTCCCGTCAGCATTCCCCCCCCCCCCCCCCCACCCACAGTCTGCGAATCAGAGACAGAGTAGGGGAGTAGGGCGGGTCTTCACGGAATGCGTGTCGTCCCTTTCAACGGGTCCCAGTCAGAGCGAGTTGACAGCGCATCTACAGGTAGTCTAATCTGCAGGTACTGTAGCTAGTAACCTCGTTCCCAGTTTTATCTATGAGATAAATGTAGCTAGTAGCCTAGTTTCGCCAGCAGGCAGCTAGTAGAAAAATGTGGCATGTTCAAAGATGGTCAGAAAAAGAAAAGTCGACAGTGAAAATCGCTGCAATTCAAAGATGAATGGACTGAAAAATATGCGTGCATCCTCCCAGCACCAAACCAATGTGACTAATATGCCAAGAAACGGTAGCTCTTGTGAAGAGTGGCATATTTTAAACGCCACTACGAAACAAAACACAGTTATTTTGATGCAACATTTCCTCAAATTCAGTGCTAAGAACCACAAAAATAAATGGAATGAAATCATCATAATCAAGCTGCAAGCAGAATTATTGTTAAAGCTATGTCACAACGAGAAAAAGCAACCAAGAAGTCCTCACTCAGTGGCATGGGTGTTGGCTAAAAACAAGTAGCCATTCTCTGATGCATAAATAATAAAATAATGTATGACTGAAGTGATGGAGACCATGTTTGAAGGCAAACAAAAGCAAATTCTCCTCAGATAGCACAGCAACCAGAATAACTGAAATACTGGCTGATGATTTGATTAAACAGCTTTGTGATAGAATAAAAAAAATGCACAGTGCATTTCCATAGCTGACACCACTGAGAATGCTCAGTTGCTGGTGTTTGTGAGGTTTTAGTGAGTTTGTGAGAAGATTGGATCAGTTGTACTTTTTTTTTGAATACTTGAAACCCTTTTTTTGTGGAATATTTGATGCGGCCCAGCATCACCCAGACTCTACCTCCAGCGGCCCCCAGGTAAATTGAGTTTGAGACCCCGTATGCCACTTTTTCTTTCACAGTTCTACATACACAGAGTCATTATATTCATTCATATATTCATTCCTATACCATACATGTGCACAGTGCAAGTGCACAGTGCCCACTTTACACACTTTAGACACTTTAACACACTTTATATTTATTAGCAAGAGATTGCACTACTCATACCTCATTGCACATAGCCAAGCCTTGCACCTTACCACCACAAGGTGGCACCACAAGCTACCTCATCCCATTTATATTGTATTGTAACTCTACTCTGCATTGTATAGTGTATATTGTATATAGTGTATATATGTATATTGAAAAAAATAATTTTTACACTTGTTTACGTATTTGACTTTCTATTTTATACTTATTATACCTATTTCCTCTAGCACACTCTCAGGAGCAAAACAGAAAGAAGCATTTCATACAAAAGTATTCTGTATTTTTTATTTAAAAATCCTGTCTTTCTCTGATTTTTCTCTGTTTTCTCCCCGTCCCAATTTAGTCGTTGTGCCAATTCCCCCCTTCCCCTACCTGGTTGTTGTGCGCATGTTCTCCTACTGGTCGGTACAAGGGAACCCTGAAGTCATCCGCACGCGCCATCCGTACGCTTCCTCCGCCACGCGCGGCGACAGCCAGTGACTCTTTTTTCACCTGGCAGCGAGGACTCTCATTGGTGAAGTGTAACGCGTGGGAGGTCACGCTGCCTTCATCAAGTCCTGCCTCCGCTGAGCAAGCGCCCAGACCTGACCTGTAGGTGTCGCTGTCCACAACGCCAGATTCCCACCCATGACTTGCCCTCCCCCTAACCCAGCCAAACGGGTTAGTATAGCGATCAGCCCAAGCCCAAAGCAATGCTGACTCCGAAGTATTCTGTATTTCTGTATGACAACTAATAAAGAAACTTGAACTTGAACTACATATTCCTATGTATATGTATATATATATATATAGCTCTTGCATATTGATATTCCAACGGCTAGCTGCAGATACAATTGACCTGTCCCTGAGACTCTGACTGAACTGAGACGTGGCTGGAGGCTGAGGCCCCGTTTAGACGGAAACGCTAGCAGGTGAATCCGCAAAAATATTTTTTCGGATGTGCCTTTCGTTTATACGGAAACAGCGTTTTTACGGGGTGAAACCGCAAAAAAGTGAGACTACCTTCCAGGGTGGAATTCCTAGAAACGCAAAAGCTTTGCGCTCTCGTCTAAACTGTAAAACCGTATAAATCTGTTAAAACGATGACGAAAGGGTTGTCACGGCTCTGGTCGCGCGTACTACTTACGTCACAGGTAGCAGGTATTTGCCAGTAGCCGAGACGTAAACAAAGCAAGTATGTCTGACTATTATCAACGGAGATCACCTGAAGGCACGTCATGTGACATATGCGCCAATCGTGTGACAGCGGGGCTCCGTCGTTATAGCGTCGTCTGCACGGAGAATTCCACCCCAAAACGCTCGTCTAAACGTAAAATTAAAAGTGAAACCGCAAGATGACTTTTGCGGTTTCTGTTCACAAAACGCTCGTCTAAACGTAGCCTGAATGAGAGAGAGCTACAGGGTGACATGAGGGACGAGGTGGACACAAATGGCTTGGGAGAAGAGAAGGAGAGACTGGTGTAGTTCTCAACCCGGGGGTCATGAAAAGATATACAAACACACCATCGTGTTTATAAATCTTTGGTATAGATGCTTTCTTTCTACTCTGTGTGAAATATGGAATATTTGAAGCGTTTCTTTTTTTTCTTGTGAAATAATAAATAAATAAAATCTAAATCCCCCTTCTGGTTATTAAATCCAGTGGAATAGTCTGAAAAGTGAAAATGTGAATTATGCTCAAGTTTTTGGTTTTTTTTTGCAAAAAGTTTTTATGTTGCTAGGAGTCACGTATCAAAAAGGCTGAGAGAACTGCTGGTGTAGAGGCCAACAGAGAGGAGGGTGAGACGGACTGGCCTGGGGGTTTATGAGGATGAGATGGGATTTCAGACGGAGCCCTGACAAGCATCACAAGAGAGATAGAGAGAATGTATGAGAGAGAGAGAGAGAGGCAGAGAGAGAGAGAGAGAGAGAGAAGGTAAGAGATATAGAGAGGAGAAAGAGAGAGAGAATGTAAGAGAGAGATATAGGGAAGGTAAGAGAGAGAGAGATAGAATGTAAGAGAGAGGTGATAAGAGAGATAGGAGAGAGAGAATGTACAAGAGAGAGAGAGAGAAGGCAAGAGAGATATAAGGTAAGAGAGAGAGGAGAGAGAGAAGGTAAGAGAGAGAGGAAGGTAAGAGAGAGAGGATAGAGAGAGAGAGAGAGAGAGAGAGAGAAGGTAAGAGAGAGAGGGGAAGGTAAGAGAGAGAAGGTAAGAGAGAAGGTAAGAGAGAGGATAGAGAGAGAGAGAGAGAAGGTAAGAGAGAGAGAGAGAAGGTAAGAGAGAGAGAGGAAGGTAAGAGAGAGAAGGTAAGAGAGAAGGTAAGAGAGAGGATAGAGAGAGAGAGAGATGGTAAGAGAGAGAAGGTACGAGAGAGAGAGAAGGAAAGAGAGGGGGTAAGACAGAGCTTTGAGGTGGCTACAATGGGGAAGAAAAGGCTTGAACGTATGACGAGCTGAAACTGACAGACGTCATCACATCACAGGAGCTTCCGGTCATGTTGTGATGGTGAGGAAGACAAGGCAGTGAATACATATGTGTTGTGATCTAGGATGAGCAAGGCTCATCATGTCACTGTGTAGAATATTGGTGCCAAGTGTGGAAACTTTCACTTTGGCCAACATTGAGTTGAATGGGATCAGCCATCTCTGCGTTTATTACCTCAGATGTCAGAATCATCGGTAATTTGTTGCATTGTTAACTAGCTAACGTTTGATATATTGGTTGATGTTTATTTCCTCAGATAGCTTGTATATTTTGAATCTTAATACACGCCTCAATAGAACTGGCACCAAAGTCTGGCACCAAGTAGAGCATAGAACGCTGGTGTTCTGACGTGATGACCCTTCCTTCTCTTATAGTTTCCTTGGATCAGCGTGCACACTATAAGCTATATGTATGACACCGGTATGCTGTAGTACGGAAGGACAGAAATATGGCATAAATATAATATAGTATATATATATATAGAGTTGCGCACGGGCAAGCCCGCCGAGGTCGTGCCGTAAATTTAGTCTGCATGGACCCAGCGGACTCAGCAGACTCCAGTCGGAGTACACTACCTCCGCGCTGTGGAACCGCCTCCGGATTCTTCTTTATAGCCGTGATATTGGAGTCTGACTCCCCCAGATGGGGACTGGGGCGAGAAAAATTCCAATTCCAATGATACGCCTCTAAAATTAGTTCTACATCTCGAATCGTGACGGAATGACTTCCCCCCCCCCCCGACAAGGTCAGCTGAGATATAAGTGTTGGGGGGACGAGCACTTCAACATTGCCTGTTAAGTTGGACCTTTATTAATCCCCTTGGGGGGAATTCGTCCTCTAGCTCTGCATCTGTCCTAACTATTTTAGGAGCAGTGGGTCAGCCACACATGGAGCCCGGGGGCCAGCTCCAGTTGTAATGACAGCACCTCGGTCAAGGACAACCTAGCATGTGTATCTTTAGGTGAGGGAGAGAACCGGAGGACCGAGAGGAAACCCAAGCAGACACAGGGAGACACGTGCAAACTCCACACAGGCTCCACACAGACAGAAAGGCCCCCTGGTGGGGTTTGAACCCGGGACCTGTTTGCTGCGAGGCAACAGCGCTAAGCACCACCTAGAGGCTCCCGGGGCGAGTGTTCTGTAATGAGGTGAGCGATCCCCGTCGCTCCTTCCACTAAGAGGCAGCGATGCGCAAAGTTCCGTTTTCCAATCACCGTTAAATGTGAGAGGAGGAGGAAACGGTGTTGTGAAGACGGTGGAAAGTGTTTTCCCAAGTTTCCTCAACTTCGGTGCGCAACGGGTAGAGAGTAACGGCTCTCTTTTTCATCCCTTTGGGTAACATGGTGGGGGTCACGTGAAGGGGCTTTATGTGGACTGTCCGCTGTGGAGTTGGAACTATGGTCTCTGCTCCTTGAAAGAGGGCTATTCTAGGAGAGGGATGGAGATGTCAGATGTATTATTCACAGCCATGAGGTGCGCTCTGCCAAGCTGAACTGAGATATGTGCTGTGGTGTGGTGTGTGTGTGTGTGTGTGTGTGTGTGTGTGTGTGTGTGTGTGTGTGTGTGTGTGTGTGTGTGTGTGTGTGTGTGTGTGTGTGTGTGTGTGAGTGATGGGCAAGTGTGTTCAGCGTAATACACTTGCAGTAAGACATACTTACTATGTGTGTGTGTGTGTGTGTGTGTGTGTGTGCATGCGTTTGTGTGCACACGTAAATGGACTACATTACACATATGTGTGTGTGTGTGAGTTATGGGCAAGTGTGTTTAGCGTAATGCACTTGAAAGTAAGACATACTTACTGTGTGTTTGTGTGTGGTGTGTGTGTGTGTTTGTGCGTGTGTGTGTGTGCATGGGTTTGTGTGCACACGTAAATTGACTGCATTACACGTGTGTGTGTGTCTTCATGTGTGTGGGTTTGTGCATGTGTGTGTGCGTGTGTGTGTGTGTGTGCAAGCATGTGTGTTAATGTGTGAGTGTGTGTGTGTGTGTGTGTGTGTGTGTGTGTGTGTGTGGAGGAGACGCTGCTTTTGTGTTATTTTAATTTGATTTAAAAAAGTGTTATTTTTGTGTCTGTTACCATTTCACCTGCTACTGTTCTTTTCATAATGTGTTATTATCCTGTTTGTCTGCAACAATGTGACCAATCAGGCACTTTTGTAACTAACTGTATCTGTAAAACACCTGATTGCATTTATTAGTGTTTATGACATACAGTCATTCAATATTTTAATTGTGTGTGTGTGTGTGTGTGTGTGTGTGTGTGTGTGTGTGTGTGTGTGTGTGTGTGTGTGTGTGTGTGCGTGCGTGCGTACGGGAATGCATGCACGCGTGTGTGCGTGCGTGCGTGCGTGCGTGTGTGTGTGTGTGTGTGTGTGTGTGTGTGTGTGTGTGTGTGTGTGTGTGTGTGTGTGTGTGTGTGTGTGTGTGTGTGTGTGTGTGTGTGTGTGTGTGTGTGTGTGTGTGTGTGTGTGTGTGAGAGAGAGGTTAGGTACCTGTCCTCTTAGCAGCTCGTATGCTGTGATGCCGAGGGACCACCAGTCGACAGAGAAGGAGTAGCCGGGATGAACTCCCTCAACGGGCTGGAACAACTCTGGGGCTGAGGAGAGACAAAGCAAACACACATTTCATTCCAAACCTTTATTTGTTCTCCAAAAGACATTGAGGTTCGGTTCCCCTCATTTTCAACGCCGTCGAGATTACAGGCATATTAAAAACAGGTAAAAAAAATAAATCAGTTTAGATCATTAAAAACAGCTACAAACTGAAGCGATGGCATTTGCAATCGTGTTTTTAAATCGTCCATACGACAGTGGGGTATTGATTTTTTTTGGGTGACTCGAAGATCGTTCCAGGAAGCTGTGTGGCATTAAAACAGAAGGCTGACTTCCCAAAAGCTCAGTCTGAACTCCAGGGACCTTAAGTGTGAGTCATTTGGGCAGCGCGTCAGATAGGGTCCATAATTCCAATCCAACAACACTGTGATATAAGGTGGTAATTTCCCAGAAATTACCTTTCGCCCTCTCTGCCAGAGAAGACCAAGCCACTCTATCACACAGGATGCAGTGGTGAGCGCCGTATCTATCACCCCGTAATACATCTGAGTGCAGAATGATAGACCGTGTTGAGAGGTTTCAGAGTGGATGGAGCAGCATTTCTATAAATCACCATCTCCATAATCCAAGACAGATAGAAAAACCTGCTTCAAGAAACCAATTTTTGCCACGATTTACTGGCAAGATTACAGTCTATCTATCTATATGGTGTTTAAATGTACATTTCTCATCAAGCCAGATGCCAAGATATTTGAATTCTGTAACTCTTTCGATGTGAGACCCATTCGATATCTCTATATTAACAATAACAATATCTCTAGCCCTAGAGAATGTTGTGCATTTTATGAAGTTACATGCTTAGTTAACAAGCTTAGTTAGCAAGTTAAGTAGAGAAGTTGCAGGTTCTCAGTGGCTAGTTGAACAGAGGCAGCAATAGACAAAAGTGTCATCCACATAAAGATGAACTATAGTAAAACTATAAATGACTAAATAAATACTAGGAATAACCATATTAGTATTGCTATGATAAACAGGGAGACCATAGTGATTCACCATACATTTCTATAATATTCCAATATATTATCACTATAGTATTTATCTGGTAAATGTCTGTACTGATTGCGTGAAAAATAAACACAGTTCATTTTCGTATAGGAAGAGTCCAACAAATAGACACACATTATTGTATGCAAACTCACATTGTTTATATGGATAGGCAGAAGTATGCTAAGTACTAAGTATGCTAAGTGTAGCATTGTTGGGTGTGAATTGAGGCGTGTTACAGTGGGTTCCCAGTGGCAGGGGGTTGAAAGGCCGGTGAGTGTAGCGGAGCTGTGTTACGGCCACAGCCAGGGCCTTTCTCTCCCCTGTCTGTCAGCAGGTTTCCACGACCTTATATGGGTCTCTTCCTGTTCCCGCCTCACCATCACTCTGCCTACCTGGGCCGGCCTACCCACCTGAGAAACCTCATGTCATCACAGAGCCAGGATAAGAGGCCTGCACCCTTGCCACTCCTGGTCCGAGTGTTGTTTTCGCCTCACGTGGTATTAGGACTCTTCTCTGGACCTCTATACTATATATTAGGGCTTAACCTTCTGTAGTGTGGTAGTGAAAGGTTAACCTTCTGTAATGTGGTAGTGAAAGGTTAACCTTCTGTAGTGTGGTAGTGAAAGGTTAACCTTCTGTAATGTGGTAGTGAAAGGTTAACCTTCTGTAGTGTGGTAGTGAAAGGTTAACCTTCTGTAGTGTGGTAGTGAAAGGTTAACCTTCTGTAGTGTGGTAGTGAAAGGTTAACCTTCTGTAATGTGGTAGTGAAAGGTTAACCTTCTGTAGTGTGGTAGTGAAAGGTTAACCTTCTGTAGTGTGGTAGTGAAAGCTTAACACTATGATCGCCGCGGACGAGTTAAGACGTCATTCCTAGCCATGCTCATTCTGCCGAAGACGCCGTAACTCGTCTTTGATGTCAATATTTCAAAAATCTGTCATCGAAATCATATTTCCTTTCCGGAGCCCTGAGACCCACTGCAAAGATCCACTCAACTCTCTAGCGGTTCAAGAGCGCCATCTGGTGGCCGATCGGCAGATCGCCAACCGGATATTAACCTTTGAACCGGTAGTGCTCATCCATATGTGGTCCGGCCACTCGCTATAGCTCCCGCGACTCCATCTTGAAACACTGGATAATAGATCGCTCGCCCTAACTCAATAAACAACGTTATTTGGACGTATATACTATTATACAACCTGGAAATGGATCGGGCATTTCTACATCCCATAATAGAAAAAAGTCTGTTCCACGCTCATCTGCCAGCGGCGCGAGGAAGCCACGGTAAGATTCAGCGTTATTTTCTAACGTATTCTATACTAACTGATCTGATGAACATATGACCCACTCTGGATGAATCATCTAACGCTGCCCACGGAATTATAAACGCCCCCTCGCCCATCCGATCATCATCAGATGATGCGTAGAAACGTCTAGAACCACGTCCAGTTGAAACTTTTTATCTCGCACAGATTCCTACCAAACTGTATTTGATCATCAATATAATGCATTTAGGGCTATAAATCACGTTCTGAAGAAAGCTGCAGAAAACGATAAAAACATACTTATACTTTAGACCATATTTTAGTATGAATATGTGAATGAAAAAGTTTAACGTTGCTACACCCTGAACAATACATATAGGACATTGAATGGGCCATAATAATTTAGCAATAGAATTTAAAAAGTTATAGCCCTGCAAAGAAGGGGAACTTCTCCATAGACAAATAGAGCTGGCGAGGGATGGTAAATTATGAATTTAACCCATGGCGATTAAAGTGTTAACCTTCTGTAGTGTGGTAGTGAAACGTTAACCTTCTGTAGTGTGGTAGTGAAAGCTTAACCTTCTGTAGTGTGGTAGTGAAAGGTTAACCTTCTGTAATGTGGTAGTGAAAGGTTAACCTTCTGTAATCTAGTAGTGAAAGGTTAACCTTCTGTAATGTGGTAGTGAAAGGTTAACCTTCTGTAATGTAGTAGTGAAAGGTTAACCTTCTGTAATGTGGTAGTGAAAGGTTAACCTTCTGTAATCTAGTAGTGAAAGGTTAACCTTCTGTAATGTGGTAGTGAAAGGTTAACCTTCTGTAATGTGGTAGTGAAAGGTTAAGCATCTGTAGTGTGGTAGTGAAAGGTTAACCTTCTGTAGTGTGGTAGTGAAAGGTTAACCTTCTGTAGTGTGGTAGTGAAAGGTTAACCTTCTATAGTGTGGTAGTGAAAGGTTAACCTTCTGTTGTGTGGTAGTGAAAGGTTAAACTTCTGTAGTGTGGTAGTGAAAGCTTAACCTTCTGTAGTGTGGTAATGAAAGCTTAACCTTCTGTAGTGTGGTAGTGAAAGCTTATGTAGTGTGGTAGTGAAAGGTTAACCTTATGTAGTGTGGTAGTGAAAGGTTAACCGTCTGTAGTGTGGTAGTGAAAGGTTAACCTTCTGTAGTGTGGTAGTGAAAGGTTAACCTTCTGTAGTGTGGTAGTGAAAGGTTAACCTTCTGTAGTGTGGTAGTGAAAGGTTAAACTTCTGTAGTGTGGTAGTGAAAGCTTAACCGTCTGTAGTGTGGTAGTGAAAGCCTAACCTTCTGTAGTGTGGTAGTGAAAGCTTAACCTTCTGTAGTGTGGTAGTGAAAGGTTAACCTGCTGTAGTGTGGTAGTGAAAGGTTAACCTTCTGTAGTGTGGTAGTGAAAGGTTAACCGTCTGTAGTGTGGTAGTGAAAGGTTAGTAGATGGAGAAGTATTTGTCTAAATCTATTGATTTAAAATTAGGTTAGATTGATTTATTTTTAATTTATTTCTATTGATTTCTGTTCCCAGGTTGATTTAAAGGATTGGATAACTTTAACTTTCATTTGATTTCTATTGATTTTGGTAGTATATTGATAACTTTTTAAAACCTGGGCTTACAGAGACAAGTTATGTTTATATTTTTATTATTATTTATATACGGGATGACTTAGTGCACAATGAATGTCAGTGCTTAGTTTTAATTGCCTTAAACTCTTATTTTGGGCTTCAAATATTGCACCAAACCTCAATGATATGGTAATGGTCGGTCAAAGATGGCTTCTTCCTACTTTTCTTACTATCTTTTATCATCTCTCTTTTCATACATGCACAATGATTAAAGCTGTGCGTTCGCAATTATTAACTCACTGGGTGATTTTAATAGAATAACCGAGCCCTGAATAGAGTAGTCAACTCCATCAAATGCCGGAAGAACTCATGAGTGACTAGGAACCTGAACATAAGTACCTTTTGAAAAGGTACCTGGGGGACCACATCTCCAAGAATACTGAACAGTGACTGTCAGTTCTATATACAGATCACATCTACAGTATATCATCACAAGTCAAGAGCGGTTTTGAGAAAGAAAAAGCGGATTCAGAAAAGGTCCTAAATGGAAGATTGATGATGAAGAAAATAAAACCTGCATGCAATCTCTGTTTACCTTCTTCCTCTGTTCCCTTAGCCCTTTCACTGCCACACGACAGAAGGTTAACCCTTTACTATCACACAACTGACGGTCACCGTTGAGTTGTACCCTCCCTGCTGACTTGCTGTACAGAACTTGTAAGTGGCTTTGGATAAAAGCGTCAAAGTAAGTGTGTGGGAATGAGTGAGCATATGCTTTTCTCTGGAAGTGGGAACTGATCAGCAATAAAGGTCAGCAGCTGGTGTTTGGGAGAAGCTTGTGACGCGCTGACGAGGGGGAAATGGAACGCAGAATTCCTCTTCCGTGACAAACACCTTTAATGACCCGTCCTCGTTTAAACAGATGCAAGAGTCTGATCCATTTCTTACATAATAATACATTTACATTTAGTCGTTTTAGCTGACGCTTTTATCTAAAGCCACTTACAAGTTTTGTCAAACAGTGTTGAACTTGAGTGCTACAGTAATACTAAGCCCAGTCTGAAAGTGCTCAGCAACGCTCTGAGTGGCTCAGAGTGAGCGGAACTGAACCAACCTGTTAAGTGCGTTTTTCCCTCTGAACGAAGCTGAGCCGCTCGGTTACTGACTCCAGAGGCTCTCGAACTGTCAATAATTTGCCGATTGCGAAAACTATTGGACAGGGTTGTAGCCAATGAGTGTACCTTTCCAATGATACCCCACTTGGGGTGGTGCGAATCAGGGATCTAGGTGAAAATTGACGAGCGAAAACAGGAAGTCAAAAACACACGGAATGCATTGCCGTCAATGAGGAAATGGATTACTGGAGAACTTTTTTGTACACAGTTGACCAAAACCGCTCTAAATCACCCATTTCTTAATGGATTTTTATGAAATCTGGACCTCTACTAGATAAGACTTCACACTATGGACCCACAGTGTTTTCCAGCTTATAACAATGTTTGGGATATAATGTTTTTGGATATTGCAACTACTACAGAAAAACGTGAGTACACAATTACAAGTACAACTCAAGTTCAGCCCTATGTTACTCTATTTCGTTAGCACTAAAAGTGATTTTACTTTATTGTGTAAGAAACGTCAGAATGTTATCTTTCAAAAGAGACCAGGCTTATGCATGTGCTATAAGTGACTGCATTCCTGTGTGTTAGTTGGTTGGATCCACTACACTTCCGGTTGCTACTGAACGGACGTGTTTTTGCGGACCTCCCAAACTTTCAAACTTTAGACTGTTTTCTTTCTTTCTACCATTTTTTAACCAGTGATCTTAACTGATCACTGTGACTTTTGCTCTTATCGTTTATGCTGTTGGATTTATTGGTTTTATGTGACTTTTTACTGGACGTGACCTAAGCTATCGGAGCTTGTTGTTGCCATAGCTACAGCTACACGCTACAGTACCCACAGTGCTAAACTCCCCCGAGGAAATGGCTCCAACGTCAGATGTCGCAGAAATGCGAACGGAACTGAAGACCATCGAGATACTAGTAATGGATCTTCTCAAGCGTCAAACGGAGCTCATGTCCAGGCTGGCTAGCATGGAACAAGCGGACGCAGGCTGCACCAGTAGTCCCTCCTGGGCGACAGTGGTGAGGGGCCGAAGGAAGCTCTCCCTTCCTCTATATGATCCCGTTGATTCACCTCAACTATCAAACCGATTCAATCCTCTTTGTAATGATCCCAGCCTCCTAGGCTCTCCCTCGTTTCCGTCTCCTGCTGCTAGTAATGTAGCTTTGCTCAAAGACTATCCGATGCTAGCTACTAGCCTAGCTACTAGCCAGGCTCCAAGCGAAGCTACCAGGACGGCGGCCCTCTCCAGCTCACAACTCAACCATGGAAATATATCTGCAACCCAGAGCAGAAAGCGCTCTGCCCTGTTTGCTCTCGCATCGCCAAACTCCCCAGACTCACACGATGGGTCCGACTCCCCAAAGTTTAAACGTCCTCGTCTGCGGTGCTCTGCAGCCCATGCCAGTATGATCATTCAAACGGCGAGTGTCATCGATGGAAATGCCGCTGTGAACGAGCCCCTCCACACGGCGCTGCTGCCCGACCAACCATCAAACCCTGCCAACAATGCAGACGCTACTCCTGCGGCTTTTCACCATAGAAACCTGGCCATCTACGACGGGGAATGCATCCATGAACAGCCAGAGATCCTACTCATCGGAGATTCCATCACCAGGTTTTTGCAAATACCACACGGCATTACGTATTGTTTTTCCGGTTTAAAAGTTACTGACTTACTTGAGTGTACTCCCGAAATCATCTACAGATATCCGTCCGCCCACACCGTTATCATTCATATCGGAGCAAATGACGTAATGGCTAGACAATCCGTTAAACTCCAATCTGACTTTGAATCACTAATACTCACTATTGAAAGCCTGGGTAAAATATGCATTGTGTCTGGCCCCATTCCATCTATAGGTCGTGGATCTGAGCGATTTAGCCGTCTGTTCTGGTTGCACAAATGGCTACAGACCTACTGTACTACTATAGGACTTTGCTATATAAATAACTTTGATCTGCTCTGGTCCAGGAAAGACCATTACAGACCCGATGGCATCCATCCAAACATATCAGGGGTAAATGTGCTAATACATAACGTCATACAAAGTGTAGCATCACTGGCCTGACAACCAACCATATCTAGCTCTGTAGACTATATACAGAAGCAGCCTAAGCTACAAAAAAAAACACGTTGAGTGTCATCCCGATTCTGATCACCAAAAGACTAATCAATTACTCATTATCACGTCCCATATGTAAATCTAACCTTATCAATATCAGTGTTCAACCACAGACTATCTCACACCCCACTACAGAACCTGCACAGCTAAAACTAGCACTGTTCAACGTTAGAGCGCTGAAACAAAAATCATTTCTGATAAATGAACTCATAGTAAAACATGGTGTACATTGTATGTTTTTAGTAGAGACATGGTTAGACAATATCACTGGTGTAGCAACACTGATTGAGACCTGCCCTTCCAATTTTAAATTCTATCAATCAAACAGACAGCGTGGGAGGGGAGGCGGAATAGCAGCAATCATCTCCACTCAATTTGTGTGCAATGATATTGACCTGGGAACATTTTTATCATTTGAATACCTTGCTATTGTATTGAAAACAGAAATGCCAGTAATATGTGTGACATTGTATCGACCACCAAGGTACTCGCCACTCTTCATACAGGAATTTTCAGAACTCATATCGATCTGCATTACCAGGTATGATAGAATCATTCTTAATGGAGATCTAAACATTCATATCAACAAAAAGGATGACCCCAGGGGTTGTGAGTTTCTGAACCTACTGGACAGTTTTGGACTGATGCAACATGTTCACGAGGCCACCCACCAACATGGCAACACTCTGGACCTACTAATAACAACAGGGCTAAACATTGAGAATGTATCAGTAAAACAAATTCCAATTTCTGACCATTATTGTGTGTTCTATGGTACAAGCCTAATATTACATAAGACCAGAAGCGAATTCCTAGTTCACAGAAGGCTTCTGGACGCTAGAGCTGAAGCAAAATTCTCTAGTATGATGAAATCATATGACCAATGCAGTGAATCCTCCTTAAATCAGAAAGTGCAAAACTTCCACAGCACCTTGTCAACAGTGTTAGATACTGTTGCCCCTCTGAAGGTTAAAAAGGTAAAAACTGATAGAATCTCTCCATGGTTAAATAAAACCAATGTTAAAGATAACAAGAGAAAATGTAGGATAGCCGAGCGAAAATGGAGGAAATTCAAACTCACAGCTCACTTTAATTCATACAAAGACGCCATGGGCGCATACAATAAGGCAATACAACTTGCGAGAAAGGAATATTTTTCCAAAATGATCTCAGAAAATATGGGTAACTCCAGGGTACTTTTTTCCACCATCGACCGGCTGATTAACATACCACCCCCCCATATACCGCAGCAATCAGCCACAAAATGTGAAGAGTTCGCAGTTTTCTTTAATGAAAAAATATCATTGATTAGAGCAAGCATTACCGCTGATATAGATCTGGCTGTGAGTGAAAACCCACCTGAGATAACTATGGGGGAATTCACATGTATTACATTACCTGACCTCTGTAAGATTGTCTCTGAGTGTAATTCCGCCACCTCCTGCCTCGATCCTATACCAACAGCATTTCTCAAGCGGGTGTTCGATAGTGTCTCAAATCATGTCCTTGAAATCATAAATATGTCTCTTCAAACAGGCACTTTTCCAGATGCATTTAAAACGGCTGTAGTAAAACCACTACTAAAGAAAACAAACTTAGATGTAAACGAACTAAAAAGCTATAGGCCAATATCGAACCTTCCATTTATCAGCAAGATATTAGAAAAGATAGTCTCAGTACAAATAAACTCCTTTCTCAAAGATAATAACATCATGGAGGAATTACAATCAGGTTTCAGAACAAATCACAGCACTGAAACTGCCCTTACCAAAATAGTTAGCGACCTCAGGCTAAATTCCGATGCTGGCAAAGTCTCAATTCTTGTCCTATTGGACCTTAGTGCAGCGTTCGATACGATTGACCATAATATCTTGATCAGTCGTCTTGAAAGACTGGTTGGCTTTTCCGATCATGTACTAAATTGGCTCATAACATACATTAAGGGGAGAAGGTTCTATGTTAAGCTTGGAGACAATGTATCCGAGGAACATGACAGCAGCTTTGGAGTTGCACAAGGAAGCTGCCTTGGTCCATTACTCTTCTCACTATATATGCTGCCCCTCGGGGACATCATTCGAGACCACAATGTATGCTTCCATAGTTATGCTGATGATACACAACTATATATCTCCGCAGAACCAAATAACACTACAGCCAT
>NC_140172.1:125813690-125823690 GCF_963971535.1 Notolepis coatsorum | reverse complement strand
GGTGTTTAGTGTTGGTGGTGTTTAGTGTTGGTGGTGATTAGTGTTGGTGGTGTTTAGTGTTGGTGGTGATTAGTGTTGGTGGTGATTAGTGTTGGTGGTGTTTAGTGTTGGTGGTGATTAGTGTTGGTGGTGTTTAGTGTTGGTGGTGTTTAGTGTTGGTGGGTTTAGTGTTGGTGGTGTTTAGTGTTGGTGGTGTTTAGTGTTGGTGGTGTTTAGTGTTGGTGGTGTTTAGTGTTGGTGGTGTTTAGTGTTGGTGGTGTTTAGTGTTGGTGGTGATTAGTGTTGGTGGTGTTTAGTGTTGGTGGTGATTAGTGTTGGTGGTGATTAGTGTTGGTGGTGTTTAGTGTTGGTGGTGTTTAGTGTTGGTGGTGTTTAGTGTTGGTGGTGTTTAGTGTTGGTGGTGATTAGTGTTGGTGGTGTTTAGTGTTGGTGGTGTTTAGTGTTGGTGGTGATTAGTGTTGGTGGTGTTTAGTGTTGGTGGTGATTAGTGTTGGTGGTGTTTAGTGTTGGTGGGTTTAGTGTTGGTGGTGTTTAGTGTTGGTGGTGTTTAGTGTTGGTGGTGTTTAGTGTTGGTGGGTTTAGTGTTGGTGGGTTTAGTGTTGGTGGTGTTTAATGTTGGTGGTGTTTAGTGTTGGTGGTGTTTAGTGTTGGTGGTGTTTAGTGTTGGTGGTGTTTAGTGTTGGTGGGTTTAGTGTTGGTGGTGTTTAGTGTTGGAGGTGATTAGTGTTGGTGATGTTTAGTGTTGGTGGTGTTTAGTGTTGGTGGTGTTTAGTGTTGGTGGTGTTTAGTGTTGGTGGTGTTTAGTGTTGGTGGTGTTTAGTGTTGGTGGTGTTTAGTGTTGGTGGTGTTTAGTGTTGGTGGTGATTAGTGTTGGTGGTGTTTAGTGTTGGTGGTGTTTAGTGTTGGTGGTGATTAGTGTTGGTGGTGTTTAGTGTTGGTGGTGTTTAGTGTTGGTGGTGTTTAGTGTTGGTGGTGATTAGTGTTGGTGGTGTTTAGTGTTGGTGGTGATTAGTGTTGGTGGTGATTAGTGTTGGTGGTGTTTAGTGTTGGTGGTGATTAGTGTTGGTGGTGTTTAGTGTTGGTGGTGATTAGTGTTGGTGGTGTTTAGTGTTGGTGGTGTTGGTGGTGTTTAGTGTTGGTGGTGATTAGTGTTGGTGGTGTTTAGTGTTGGTGGTGTTTAGTGTTGGTGGTGTTTAGTGTTGGTGGTGTTTAGTGTTGGTGGTGATTAGTGTTGGTGGGTTTGCCAGGTGTGCATGTCTTTTTGCTGTCAGTGATTTGTGATATCTCTCTCTAGTTTTTATAGACCCTCATCACACTGTCGCCTCCGTGTGGGTCACTGGGTTGGTGTTACATTTCTTCATGACCTGATCCTTATAGTGCCTCCCTTGGTCCTATCCTCTACATCTGGTCCTCTCCTCTACACCTGGTCCTATCCTCTACACCTGGTCCTATCCTCTACACCTGGTCCTATCCTCTACACCTGGTCCTATCCTCTACACCTGGTCCTATCCTCTACACCTGGTCCTATCCTCTATACCTGGTCCTATCCTCTATACCTGGTCCTATCCTCTACACCTGGTCCTATCCTCTATACCTGGTCCTATCCTCTACACCTGGTCCTATCCTCTACACCTGGTCCTATCCTCTACACCTGGTCCTATCCTCTACACCTGGTCCTATCCTCTACACCTGGTCCTATCCTCTACATCTGGTCCTATCCTCTACACCTGGTCCTATCCTCTACACCTGGTCCTATCCTCTACACCTGGTCCTATCCTCTACACCTGGTCCTATCCTCTACCCTCTACACCTGGTCCTATCCTCTACACCTGGTCCTATCCTCTACATCTGGTCCTAACCTCTATACCTGGTCCTATCCTCTACACATGGTCCTATCCTCTACAACTGGTCCTATCCTCTACACCTGGTCCTATCCTCTACAACTGGTCCTATCCTGGTCCTATCCTCTACACCTGGTCCTATCCTCTACACCTGGTCCTATCCTCTACACCTGGTCCTATCCTCTACACCTGGTCCTATCCTCTACACCTGGTCCTATCCTCTACATCTGGTCCTATCCTCTACACCTGGTCCTATCCTCTACACCTGGTCCTATCCTCTACACCTGGTCCTATCCTCTACACCTGGTCCTATCCTCTACACCTGGTCCTATCCTCTACACCTGGTCCTATCCTCTACATCTGGTCCTATCCTCTACACACCTGGTCCTATCCTCTACACCTGGTCCTATCCTCTACACCTGGTCCTATCCTCTACACCTGGTCCTATCCTCTACACCTGGTCCTATCCTCTACACCTGGTCCTATCCTCTACATCTGGTCCTCTCCTCTACACCTGGTCCTATCCTCTACACCTGGTCCTATCCTCTACACCTGGTCCTATCCTCTACATCTGGTCCTATCCTCTACATCTGGTCCTATCCTCTACACCTGGTCCTATCCTCTACACCTGGTCCTATCCTCTACACCTGGTCCTATCCTCTACACCTGGTCCTATCCTCTACACCTGGTCCTATCCTCTACACCTGGTCCTATCCTCTACAACTGGTCCTATCCTGGTCCTATCCTCTACACCTGGTCCTATCCTCTACACCTGGTCCTATCCTCTACACCTGGTCCTATCCTCTACACCTGGTCCTATCCTCTACACCTGGTCCTATCCTCTACATCTGGTCCTATCCTCTACACCTGGTCCTATCCTCTACACCTGGTCCTATCCTCTACACCTGGTCCTATCCTCTACACCTGGTCCTATCCTCTACACCTGGTCCTATCCTCTACACCTGGTCCTATCCTCTACATCTGGTCCTATCCTCTACACACCTGGTCCTATCCTCTACACCTGGTCCTATCCTCTACACCTGGTCCTATCCTCTACACCTGGTCCTATCCTCTACACCTGGTCCTATCCTCTACACCTGGTCCTATCCTCTACATCTGGTCCTCTCCTCTACACCTGGTCCTATCCTCTACACCTGGTCCTATCCTCTACACCTGGTCCTATCCTCTACATCTGGTCCTATCCTCTACATCTGGTCCTATCCTCTACACCTGGTCCTATCCTCTACACCTGGTCCTATCCTCTACACCTGGTCCTATCCTCTACACCTGGTCCTATCCTCTACACCTGGTCCTATCCTCTACATCTGGTCCTATCCTCTACACCTGGTCCTATCCTCTACACCTGGTCCTATCCTCTACATCTGGTCCTATCCTCTACATCTGGTCCTATCCTCTACACCTGGTCCTATCCTCTACACCTGGTCCTATCCTCTACACCTGGTCCTATCCTCTACACCTGGTCCTATCCTCTACACCTGGTCCTATCCTGCACATCAAGTCAGGTTTGCTGCCTTCAGACCCGAGGTCACCGTTCTCCCCCAGGCTGCTCCCTCCCTCCCTTGTTTCCTCTTCGACAGGTGGGCTCCACCTCAAGACTACTGCAGCGATGCGTTTCGATTCTGAGGACATCAGAATCAGCCGTCAATTTTCAGCACCACATTGCGCCAGTTGTACAACAGGTGTTTTCTGAGATGTTTTCTGCTCAGAGGAAGCAGCATAGCTTCTGGATACATCGATGTTCCTGTCACTCACACCCACTCACCTGTTCCTGTCACTCACACCCACTCACCTGTTCCTGTCACTCACACCCACTCACCAGCAGTCTGAGCCATACAGCAGAACTGGTTGAACTTACCAAATAACTACTACTGCAGATGTTGGTCTTTAGGCTGTACTGCTCTGACTTCCAGACGGTTTGAAGGCTTACAAATGTACCGAAATTTCTCCGGAGCCTCATACTCATGATGTCCTGGCTGCATGTATTGTCCTTACCGAGGAGACATCCCAGATTACCGTATGTCAACTCCTCGACATAATCGAGAGAGTTACCGTCCACAGTGAGTGATTGATGCGTGTGGCGCTGAACTCACGCACATCGCTTGGGTTTTGGAGATATTGATGTTCAAACCTATCTGGCCAATCTGTCAAGAGATGTCCGTCTTCTCTCACAGAGTATGAATTATGGAGAGGACAGTGAGGTCAGATCTCTTCTCTGCATCCCTCCTTTCTCTCTCTCTCTCTCTCCCCACGTCTTATCTTCGTCCCTCTTTTCTCCCTTTCCATCTGTTCTCTGCATCCATCTCCTCTTTCCTTCCATCTCTCCTCCCTTCTCCCTCCTCTCCTCTCTTGCTCTCTCTCTCTCTCCCTCCTCTCTCTCCCTCCTCTCATCTCTCTCTCTCCCTCTCTCTCTCCCTCTCTCTCCCGTGCTGTGCTGCAGACAGATTGAGGGCAGCAGTGTCAGTCAGTAGCCATGGGGCGAGATAAGACAGATAAGACACCCATCACCATAGTGTTTGGCTGCAGGGCATTATAAGGTTTATGTTCAGTGTCCTGAATAAGCATTTGAAACTCCCCTGTATGCTACATATATGTATATAATTTCCTTTTTATGATGTTAACTGGAGCTTCTACAGAAAACACACCTCAGACTTTTCAATCACACACTCAATCACAATCCCACGAATCTACCTCTGGACAAAAGTAATTGGTTAAGCACCAAAAGTAGGACATGGTTCTATTTCGCTATGCAACGCAGTATGGGGCTTTGGCTTTGCCAGGTTGTCAACCTCACTCCTGTAGGCCATTTCGTCATTGTTGGTGATTAGGTCTATCACTGTTGTGTCATCGGAAAATGTAATCACAATGTTGGAGCTGTGCGTGGCTACGGCCCTGGGTGTACAGGGAGTAGAGGAGGGGGCTCAGGACACAGCCCTGGGTGTACAGGGAGTAGAGGAGGGGGCTCAGGACACAGCCCTGGGTGTACAGGGAGTAGAGGAGGGGGCTCAGGACACAGCGCTGGGTGTACAGGGAGTAGAGGAGGGGGCTCAGGACCCAGCCCTGGGTGTACAGGGAGTAGAGGAGGGGGCTCAGGACACAGCCCTGGGTGTACAGGGAGTAGAGGAGGGGGCTCAGGACACAGTCATGGGTGTACAGGGAGTAGAGGAGGGGGCTCAGGACACAGTCATGGGTGTACAGGGAGTAGAGGAGGGGGCTCAGGACACAGCCCTGGGTGTATAGGGAGTAGAGGAGGGGGCTCAGGACACAGCCCTGGGTGTACAGGGAGTAGAGGAGGGGGCTCAGGACACAGCCCTGGGTGTACAGGGAGTAGAGGAGGGGGCTCAGGACACAGCCCTGGGTGTACAGGGAGTAGAGGAGGGGGCTCAGGACACAGCCCTGGGTGTACAGGGAGTAGAGGAGGGGGCTCAGGACACAGCCCTGGGTGTACAGGGAGTAGAGGAGGGGGCTCAGGACCCAGCCCTGGGTGTACAGGGAGTAGAGGAGGGGGCTCAGGACCCAGCCCTGGGTGTACAGGGAGTAGAGGAGGGGGCTCAGGACACAGCCCTGGGTGTACAGGGAGTAGAGGAGGGGGCTCAGGACACAGCCCTGGGTGTACAGGGAGTAGAGGAGGGGGCTCAGGACCCAGCCCTGGGTGTACAGGGAGTAGAGGAGGGGGCTCAGGACACAGCCCTGGGTGTACAGGGAGTAGAGGAGGGGGCTCAGGACACAGCCCTGGGTGTACAGGGAGTAGAGGAGGGGGCTCAGGACACAGCCCTGGGTGTACAGGGAGTAGAGGAGGGTAGGGCTGGGCGATATGACGATATTATATAAATATCGGGTACAGTTCATTAACGATACACTTTTTCAACGTATCGTGGATATCGTGATGTTTTGCCCAAGAGGATTGTGTCGCGTCAATCTGTCCACACGTTACTCGTTCATATCTCAGCCCGTGCTGAGATATGCCCATTCCGCGGTCTGTTAATAAAGTTTTCAATCAGACAGATGTATGGAAAGGCTTTTATTATAACATTCGTTGTAGTAAAATCATTATGCCTCATTTAGTCATCCTGTGGTCCTCTGGTCTCCTACTCGACGGCCGCGGGGAGCTAACGTTAGTAGCTTTGTTGACGTTGTTCAGCACACAGGACATTCAGGAAGTCAAGCGCTTGCCGATTGGTGCTAAGAACAGCAGGGCGGGTGCAAGCGCTGTGACGTAATTGGCAGACTCGACTGTCAATCAAAATTATTATGTGTCCGTCAGAATGAATGAGTGAAGACTTTGTTAAAGGGTTGCAGAATGGGTACAATTATACAGTACATGAGGATGAAGACCAGAAAAAGACTTTCGACTTTTTTACATAAGGGTCCTCCATTTTCAATTCATCAAAACATTTAGAGACATACATATATACAGTAGTTTCATAAAAATGCTAAAATGCTATTGGATTGATTGATTGTTTTAAAACTTTATTAACATATTGCAGAATGGGTACAGTACAGCTCAATACATACAATTGTTAAGGGGATGCAGACCAGAGAAAGACTTTAGTCTTGTTTACATCAGGGTCCCCCATTTTCAATTCATCATATTTCATATCTAAATCATATAATATCTCATTGCTAAATATATGCAATATATAATCTAATAATCTAAATCTAATATATAATATAAAAATGCTAAATGCATGGGTATTTTATTTTGTCTTTAATGTTAGCTTGCAAAATCAAATACTGTCTTGGTAAGCCTCATAATGAATTGTTTGGGGTAAAAAAGAAAAACATCGTGATGCGTATCGTGTATCGCCGAAAGGTCAGAAAATATCGTGATATCATATTTAGGCCATATCGCCCAGCCCTAGAGGAGGGGGCTCAGGACACAGCCCTGGGTGTACAGGGAGTAGAGGAGGGGGCTCAGGACCCAGCCCTGGGTGTACAGGGAGTAGAGGAGGGGGCTCAGGACACAGCCCTGGGTGTACAGGGAGTAGAGGAGGGGGCTCAGGACACAGCCCTGGGTGTACAGGGAGTAGAGGAGGGGGCTCAGGACACAGCCCTGGGTGTACAGGGAGTAGAGGAGGGGGCTCAGGACACAGCCCTGGGTGTACAGGGAGTAGAGGAGGGGGCTCAGGACACAGCCCTGGGTGTACAGGGAGTAGAGGAGGGGGCTCAGGACACAGCCCTGGGTGTACAGGGAGTAGAGGAGGGGGCTCAGGACACAGCCCTGGGTGTACAGGGAGTAGAGGAGGGGGCTCAGGACACAGCCCTGGGTGTACAGGGAGTAGAGGAGGGGGCTCAGGACCCAGCCCTGGGTGTACAGGGAGTAGAGGAGGGGGCTCAGGACACAGCCCTGGGTGTACAGGGAGTAGAGGAGGTCGGGCAGCCCACCCTCACCACCCGGGGGCTGCACAACAGGAAGTCCAGGATCCAGCTGCAGAGGTTGGGGTTAAGTCCGAGCTTCCTGAGTTGCTTCAAGGTCGTTCAGGAACCCAAAGTGGAGCGTCGGTGTACGGCACCATCTTGGTCAACACCCAACAGTGTGTGTGTGTGTGTGTGTGTGTGTGTGTGTGTGTGTGTGTGTGTGTGTGTGTGTGTGTGTGTGTGTGTGTGTGTGTGTGTGTGTGTGTGTGTGTGTGTGTGTGTGTGTGTGTGTGTGTGTGTGTGTGTGTGTGTGTGTGTGTGTGTGTGTCACACAAGGCGTCTCCCTGGACTGGCTCCTGGCAGCCCGAGGGGATGCCGTTTAACAGCGTTGCATCAGACAAGCGTGAGTAAATTGTTTTTCCTGATGAGAAAGCAACTCCCATCAGAGCGGAGGAGGAATAGATGCGTTTCTTCTTAGAAATGGCTGGGGTGAACCAGCTGCTCCGTGATCTCTGCTGCTCTCATGCCGCTCAGCCAGGAGGTAAACTAAAGGTATGCCTAGAAATAACACTGAGTGATGCAGGAACGGGAGGGGAGTAGGGGGTGGAAAGAGAGCGGGGAGTTGATATTTGTTTGTGTGTTTGTGTTTTTTCTGTTTGCGTCTTTGTCATATTTTCCTTCTTTCTCGTTCTTTCGTTCTTTAGGGATGTCCGATATTATCGGCCTACCGATATTATCGGCCGATATTGGCATAAAAATGTGATATCGGAAAATATCTGTATCGGTTTTCAAAATGTATATATATATATATTATTATTTAAAAAAAATTACATTTATTTAACCTTTATTTACCCAGGCAAGCAAGTAAGAACAAATTATTATTTTAGTTATTGTCAAAGTATGCATAATGTTGTGTTAATTACACGACAAGAGATATGTAATGTTAATTAGCTGAAATTATTAAGTTTGGGGGGGGGGGGGGGGGGGGGGGGGACCCTGCACATATCGGTATCGGTTGATATCGGTATCGGAAAAATTAAGAGTTGGACAATATCGGTATATCTGTATCGGTAAAGAAGCCAATATCGAACATCCCTAGTTATTTCTTTCTTTCTTTCTCTCTCTCTCTCTCTGCTTCCATTACTTGCTGCTCCAAGACTAGGGGTGGGCGATATGACGATATTAAATAAATATCGGGTACAGTTCATTAACACATTCGGGGCCAGACCCGAGATATCTCGGGTTAACTCGCCATGCGCTGGGCGCCAAACCCGAGAAATCTCTGGGTTTTAATCGTTATTTCTTTTATTAGCTATATCCATTCATTTTTCATCCATTCAGCCTGATGTTATCATTGGGAATGGGTCTGAGCAAAGGGCAAATACCGCCGCCTACGCCTCCTGGCCGGTATTGCACATCATTGGAATCCCTCTGGCTGGGGCTGTGCATCAGTCTAAGAAGTCCGGTCCAGGTTTTCCTTCTCGGGCAAGAGTAACGTTTATAACACATGGACTGGGGACACTCGGAGCAGCGTGGATTATGTGTTTTGGACATATAACGTTGGATCAATAAACGCGATCAATATTTGGAATGGCGATCAGGAATTGGATTAATCTTTTTGCAGTACATCAGATGTGAGGTAAGGACTCTATGTTACCAATCTTGGGTTGATCAGATGTTTCTTTCACCACCATCGGAGGGTGTGTGTGCGGTTCGCGCTGACCACGGAGAAGCGTTTTTTCAGACCCCGCTTCTGTTCGTGCATGATGACACATATAATATCGATAATCTAGCGTTTATTTGAAAACGATTAATAAATCAAGCGACAAATGGCGCGATTTCTAAGGAAATACATTGAAGCTCGATTTGCTGGAGTTTATTGAGATTAGACACTCTAGAAATATATTCATATTCCAAACGGAAATGTATGTATGAAAATTTTCTGTTTTGTGCATGTTGACTAGAAGCAACTCACTGACAATCAACGTGTTCATTAGATCCATAGCTATAATATTTCATATATTTTAAGCACTCGCAAGTAAAGCTATCCTTACATTGGATAAAGCACTGGCGCTGACGGGCCATCAGCGCCCTCTGCTGTTTGGCCCCAATGAGTTAACGTACACTTTTTAAACGTATCGTGGACATCGTGATGTTTTGCACAAACCCTCACGTCAGTTTCTAAGCCACCGCGGCTGAGATGATACTTACTTTAGCGCAGCGCTTTCCTCTCTCCCTCTCAGACACACACTCAGAAAACTATTCATAAATAGTGCTTTGAGAAGCTAGTAAAGGGCTACATCTGCTCCTCCCTCCCCATCAACATGGACCCCCTGCAATTTGCATACCGCCCCAACAGGTCCACGGAGGACGCCATAGCCCATGTGCTGCACACAGCAGCATCACACCTGGACAAGAGGCAGGGGAACTATGTGAGAATGCTATTCATCGACTACAGCTCGGCATTCAATACCATAGTCCCCTCCATACTCATAGCCAAGCTCAGGGACCTGGGCTTGAACTATGACCTCTGCCAGTGGGTCTTGGACTTCCTGACGGGCAGACCCCAGGTGGTGAGAGCAGGCAACTGCACCTCCTCATCCATCACCCTCAACATAGGGGCCCCCCAGGGCTGTGTTCTGAGTCCCCTCCTCTACTCCCTGTACACACACGACTGTGTGGCTCAGCGGAGTAGCAATACAATCATCAAATTTGCTGACAACACAAGTGGTGGTGGGCCTGATCTCTGCCAACGACGTGAGGGCCTACCTGGAAGAGGTCAA
>NC_140172.1:125799115-125810990 GCF_963971535.1 Notolepis coatsorum | reverse complement strand
CTCTCCTGTCTCCTCATCTCTCCTGTCGCCTCCTCCCTCCTGTCTCATCCTCCTCCCTCCTGTCTCCTCCTCCCTCCTGTCTCCTCCTCCCTCCCGTCTCCTCCTCTCTCCTGTCTCCTCCTCCCTCCTGTCTCCTCCTCCCTCCCGTCTCCTCCTCTCTCCTGTCTCCTCCTCTCTCCTGTCTCCTCCTCTCTCACATCTCCTCCTCCCTCCCGTCTCCTCCTCCCTCCTGTCTCCTCCTCCCTCCTGTCTCCTCCTCTCTCCTGTCTCCTCCTCTCTCCTGTCTCCTCCTCCTCCCTCCTGTCTCCTCCTCTCTCCTGTCTCCTCCTCTCTCCTGTCTCCTCCTCTCTCCTGTCTCCTCCTCCCTCCTGTCTCCTCCTCCCTCCTGTCTCCTCCTCCCTCCTGTCTCCTCCTCTCTCCTGTCTCCTCCTCTCTCCTGTCTCCTCCTCCCTCCTGTCTCCTCCTCCCTCCTGTCTCCTCCTCCCTCCTGTCTCCTCCTCTCTCCTGTCTCCTCCTCCTCCCTCCTGTCTCCTCCTCTCTCCTGTCTCCTCCTCCCTCCTGTCTCCTCCTCCCTCCTGTCTCCTCCTCCCTCCTGTCTCCTCCTCCCTCCTGTCTCCTCCTCTCTCCTGTCTCCTCCTCCCTCCTGTCTCCTCCTCCTCCCTCCTCCTCCCTCCCGTCTCCTCCCTCCCGTCTCCTCCTCTCTCCTGTCTCCTCCTCCTCCCTCCTGTCTCCTCCTCTCTCATGTCTCCTCCTCCCTCCTGTCTCCTCCTCCCTCCTGTCTCCTCCTCTCTCATGTCTCCTCCTCCCTCCTGTCTCCTCCTCTCTCCCATCTCCTCCTCTCTAACGTCTCCTCCTCTCTCTCCTGTCTCCTCCTCCCTCCTGTCTCCTCCTCTCTCCCATCTCCTCCTCTCTAACGTCTCCTCCTCTCTCTCCTGTCTCCTCCTCTCTCCTGTCTCCTCCTCCTCTCTCCTGTCTCCTCCTCTCTCACGTCTCCTTTTCTCCGTCTCCTCCCTCCGTCTCCTCCCTCTGTCTCCTCCCTCCCGTCTCCTCCTCTCCTCCTCCTCCCTCTCGTCTCCTCCTCCTCTCTCCTCCCATCCCCAGTGTGTTGGGACAGACGGCCTGTCATCCCACCAACCCCCCAGGCCGCGTGTAACTGTTCCGCAACAGTAAGTGACTTCCGGGGTAGGCCTGATTGGCCCCGACAGGCACGTGACGCGGAACTTTCTCTGCCGCGCGGCACGCTCCGCGGAGCGGAGCAGCAGAGCTTGCAGAATGATGTAACCGTCCAAATCCGCTATGACTCTCATTCGGCGCTTTAGCTCACCTCGCAGAGCAGCGGTCCTGCGATCCTGCGGTCCGTTGTTGACGAGTTCGAATCCCATCGAATTTATTTTTTTTAACGTGATTTTTTTTTTAACGTGTATTCTTTCGCCGGTTAAGGTTAGGCATGGTTAAGGTTAAGGTTAAGGTTAAGGTTAGGCATTGTTTCGGAGTTGGTTAAGGTTAGAACGGTTAAGTTTAGGCGCTGTTAAGGAGCTGGTTAAGGTTAGAGTTTGTGTTAGAGAATGGCAATATTCTTTCTATGGTTAAGGTTAGGCATGGTTAAGGTTAAGGTTAAGGTTAGGCATTGTTTCGGAGTTGGTTAAGGTTAGAACGGTTAAGTTTAGGCGCTGTTAAGGAGCTGGTTAAGGTTAGAGTTTGTGTTAGAGAATGGCAATAGACAGCCTATTTCCGCGCGACAGCTCTCAGCAGCCTCGTTGCGCGTCCTGAGTTTGCCGCGTCACGTGCCTGTCGGGGCCAATCAGGCCTACCCCGGAAGTCACTTACTGTTGCGGAACAGGTACACGTTTCCATTTGTCTAACTCAAGGGAGTTTTAAAGATATTTAATGAATGCATAATAATAGTTTGCTGTGGGCGGCTACGTGGCGTAGTGGGCAAGGCGCTCGCCACAAATGCGGAGACGCTGGGCTCGCTTGTTCGAGCCCAGCGCTCCACATTGCTTTCAGTTTAGCTGGTCGTTCATACTAATACACATTGGCCGTATTAGGGGGTGGGAAACTGATGGGTGGGGATCGGGCGTTGTGGACAGCGACTCCTACAGGTCAGTTGGTGCGCCTGCGCAGTAGAATCAGGAAGTGTCGGGGGCAGCGTGAGCCTCCCACGCGTTACTCCTCGCCACTGAGAGATCGAGCTGCGCAGGTGAAAAGATGCGACTTGTGCTATGTATGACTTAGTCCACATTGCAGCCGGCTTGTGGGAGGCAAGAAACAGCGTTCGAGACAGGGGAGGGTTGAATTGGATGATACGAAATTGGGATGGGAGGAAATATAGAAAATGGGAGAAAAAGTGGATAAAATAAAAATAATAGTTTGCTGCTCCCATCTTGTACAGTGACCAAATGCAGGACAGCATGCAGACAGTAAACTAACACTACTGTACAATATGTAAGAATAAGGTTTACAACTTTACATAATGTATAAATTTGATCTAAATATAGTAGGTCAAATAGGCTATTTAATGACTAAGCAGCAACACGGCAGAACAGAAGTTTCAGAACAGAAACTGCTGGCTGTTAGGAATTATGTCTTCACAGTTGTTACTGGGGACCTTGATGTGACCTCTCCCAAAACACAGATTTGGTCAATCCGAAACAAAGGTTTCAGCACATATGGAGAGTGCGGCCTTTTGAGTAATGCATCTCCTCGCTGCTCAGAGCCTTCTGACAAAGACGATGCTCATAAAACGTGTGGCATGTCGGAGAGAAATTCACTTGACTTCGCAAGATCCACGCTGCATCAATTTCTCTGCTCCTTTCCGCCCTGCCGGTCATGACTGAGAGCAAGCCCTCCACAATGGCATTCGACGGGGATGCTTAGAAGCAGATCAATAACCTTCAGGATCATCCCCGACCTCACTCTTGACAGTCGCTCCCATCTCCAACACTTCCCTTTGATGCCATAGAGCGCAGAGGCCAATGTTAACATACTTAAACTGCTGACAGCAACACGACTTGCATTAGTCAGCAGTGCGTCCTCTCTGTCCCGGGTGAGAGAGGACATGCCGCCAATTGGGGGGGGGGGACGCCGGTCTGTAGGGTGAGAAATACATGTATTTATTTTAATGTTAGCGTACGGCATACAGCTCCCACTGCTGAGGGGGTGCTTCAGAACAGCGGATGGGACCTGTTTGAGAGGGTTCACAGCGAGGACATCGATGGACTCTCCCGTTGTAGTACGGACTACAGGAGAGCATTGTGCTCACCGAGAAGGTACACTGCTTTCCCAACAATAAGCCCTGGATTAATGGGGACATTTAACTCCGGCTGGGTAGGACAATGATGGCTCACAGAGGCGGGGGACACAGAGGGGGGCAAGGCTGTCCAAAAGGAGCTCATAATGGACCTTAGAGCAGCCAAGGACAGCTACAAGGATAGACTGGAGGGTACGTGTGTGTGTGTGTGTGCGTGTGCGTGTGTGTGTGTGTGTGTGGCTGTCGAGGGGCCCCCGGAGCGTACTTGTCTTTAAACAGGTTTCACCATATGAGCCCCCCCCCCCCCCCCACACCTGCACCGGTGCCGTGGGCAAGGACTGACTTGGCTAACTGCTGGAGAACTGTTTGGACAGTTCTGGACTTTTAACTACTGAACCTGCACGGACTCTGGCGGACAAGAACTCACATAATATTTGTTTGCATCTTAAATCTTATTTGTATATGCACATTTATTTGTATTGATAACCCTCTTAATCTGTTTATTTATACCAGGGTAAACACTTAGTATGGAGTATTGTATAAAGTAGACTTTATTGTAAAGTAAGTAAGTAAAGTTACCGGCTCAGTGGCCTTGTGGGTAGAGTGTCCGCCCTGAGTTCGGGAGGCTGGGAGTTCAAGCCCCGGCCGAGTCATACCAAAGACTATTTAAAAATGGTACCCATAGCCTCCCTGCTTGACACTCAGCATCAAGGGTTGGTTTGGGGGGAAGTCCTTGCGACATACTAGCGTCATGTCCAAGGGGTGTACTTGTACATCAAGCTGCCTCACGCTACGGAAACAGGAGATAGGCTCCTGCCCCATGTGCCGTTACGGCTCGAGAACCATTGGTTCTCAAGTAAGTAAAGTAGACTTTATACAATACTATACTAAAATAGTAGGTTAGCTATATATTTGAACAGAGGGTTGAGGATAGAATCTGCATTATTATACCAAGGTGGGCTGTACATACGCATATAGTGATATTATTGATAGATATATATGTTTCACACCTTTATCTTTATTTGTATCTACTATATTTTTGTATTATTTTCTTATATTTTATCACCTTATCACCCTGCCTGTACCTCCCCTCCCCCCTCCCCTGTGCTGGTATGAATCCATAATTTCCCCATGGGGATTAATAATATTATCTTAACCCTTTCACTGCCGCACTACCAAATGGTTAACCCTTTCACTGCGACAATACACAGAAGGTTAACCCTTTCACTGCCACACGACAGCCGGTTACCGTCGGTTGTGTGATAGTAAAGGGGTAACCTTCTGTCGTGTGGCAGTGAAAGGGTTAATAATCTGCTTGATTATCATATTGATGAAGTATTACAGTATCTTTATGCCTGGCTGTTTACCTTTGTTTTCTCTCTCTCTTGCCCCTCCCCTCTCCATCCATCTCTCTCTTCCTCTATCTCTCTCCACCTCCCCTCATCTCTATCTCTTTCTCACTCAATAATTGTGCCCTCTCTCCCTTTCTCTCTTCCTTACCCCCTATCTCCTCCTATCTTTTCTCTCTCTCTCTCTCTCTCTCTCTCTCTCTCTCTCTCTCTCTCTCTCTCTCTCTCTCTCTCTCTCCTCTCTCTCTCTCTCTCTCTCTCTCTCTCTCTCTCTCTCTCTCTTTCTCTCTCTCTTTCTCCCTTTCTCTCCTCTCTCTCTCTCACTCTGAATGAAATGACAATACAGTTTATGATGTGACTACCAAGTATTTAATCAATCATCCAGCAGCAGGCTTTCTCCTCCAAGCTTTGAGGAGGCCTGATTAATATCACTCAATCATTCATCACCCCCCCCTCTCTCTCTCTCTCTCTCTCTCTCTCTCTCTCTCTCTCTCTCTCTCTCTCTCTCTTCTCTCTCTCATCTCTCTCTCTCTCTCTCTCTCTCTCTCTCTCTCTCTCTCCCCCCCCCTCTCTCTCTTTCACATCACTGCATGGCAATGCTATTGTGTTTCACGCTTAAGAAAGAAAAAACAATTAAATGTCACAGTTGTCAGGTAAGACTCCATACACAGACGGCGTTTGATTTGCACACAAAACTAAATCAGAAGAAGAGAGCCGGATCTCCCTGCAATGTTTTTCAACCCGGTGAAGCTGCAGTCATTGAAATAACTCGAGGTATATAATATAATGCATGTGGTGGTTCAGTCTGCACAGTCCCTTTGTGTGTCCAAGGAAAGCAACAACTGTGATTGGAGGATCAAGGACAGAGCGGCGGGGTTTGAGATAGATCAATAGCAGTGTGTTGCAATGTGGGAGACGGATAAGAGCTATTTCTCACCAGCTCTGCAACCTGCTGTTCTGCACCACAAACTAACCAGCTCTGCAACTGTTCTGCAGCACAAACTAACCAGTTCTGCAACTGTTCTGCAGCACAAACTAACCAGCTCTGCAACTGTTCTGAACCACAAACTAACCAGCTCTGCAACTGTTCTGCAGCACAAACTAACAAGTTCTGCAACTGTTCTGCACCACAAACTAACAAGTTCTGCAACTGTTCTGCAGCACAAACTAACCAGCTCTGCAACTGTTCTGCAGCACAAACTAACCAGCTCTGCAACTGTTCTGAACCACAAACTAACCAGCTCTGCAACTTGCTGTTCTGCAGCACAAACTAACCAGTTCTGCAACTGTTCTGAACCACAAACTAACCAGCTCTGCAACTGTTCTGCAGCACAAACTAACCAGCTCTGCAACTATTCTGAACCACAAACTAACCAGCTCTGCAACCTGCTGTTCTGCACCACACACTAACCAGCTCTGCAACTGTTCTGCACCACACACTAACCAGTTCTGCAACTGTTCTGTACCACAAACTAACCAGTTCTGCAACTGTTCTGCACCACAAACTAACCAGCTCTGCAACTGTTCTGCAGCACAAACTAACCAGCTCTGCAACTGTTCTGCAGCACAAACTAACCAGCTCTGCAACTGTTCTGCACCACAAACTAACCAGCTCTGCAACCTGCTGTTTTGCAGCACAAACTAACCAGTTCTGCAACCTGCTGTTTTGCAGAGACGTTTGTCAAGGATTTGCACACCTTCCGAAAAGGTACTTTTTAAATGGTGTGATTTCATGCAGTGTGCCCTGCATAATTATTTCCAAGTCACAATATCACAAATCCAAAGTCAACTCTTATCAAAACGTATCAAATATAACTGAATACATCTTTGATTGTATAAACCGAAGGCAAGTTCTTACCATGCTCATCCAGCAGTATGTTGTCTGGTTTGATGTCTCTGAAAGAGGAACAAACAGAAACAGAAAACATATTGACATTAGTTTTACTGACCATTCTTAAAGGTATAATGAGTAGGATTATGCCAAAAAAAAACTATGTATATACTCATACTAACATAATCCCTCTCAATCATCATGTTAGACTAGAAGTCCTTATCTATCTAAGGATAGGTTCACTTTTATTTAACCCACAGTGCTAAGTTTCTCAAAACCCAATGTGTAGATAGATAGGCAGTGAGAACAGCATATCACCAGGGTTATCAAGCGGGCACCTCCCTTCACCAGTGTGTCGCCAAGTCAGGCCCACGACACCTCAAGCATCCTAGAAGCACTCCCCTCCATGCTAGCTCTCATTGTACATGACACCCACATGCACAGCTCCTTGTGTATATTATCCTCATGTCCAAAAACAGAACTATTCCTGATAACAATATTACACATTATGAAACAGAAAAGGAATACTTTTACCCTTTGTTTACTTTCCCTCCTGAATCATAAGCTTAATTTAGGGTGTCTGACTCATGTTTGCCTAAAGGCCTACCTCCTCTATATTTCTCTCCCTCACAAGACAAATTACATTCTGAATTCACCCGTACTCTTCTGCTTTCAATTACTGCCGCTAGGCTTTTCAAAACCTGATGTATTGAAATATCGACCTTGAGAAAGTCTTACGGCCTGAGATAATATGCCTCAGAGTTGCCAATACTATCAGTAAAATTACAGCCTGTACTAGTCAACGTCATTCCAGCCAATGTTTAAACAGGTAAAAAAAAAAACTTGATTGTCTATGGCTGTGGGGACATTTTGGCTGGTTCTGGGAACATAATGAGTTAGCAGCTAAAGGGGAAGTGCACTCTGGGCAGGGCTGTACGCTAAGCTTTTTCACTAGGGGGCACACTTGCCCCTAAATGAGAAATTTAGGGGCAAAGAATATTTTTTAGGGGCAAATTTTTAAATAACTATTTTACCATTATAGTAGGGCTGGGCGATATGGCCTCTAAATGATATCGCGATATTTTGACATTTCCTCTAAAGCACTTAAAAATGCTTGATTGAACCCTTTGATGCATACAGTCACGCCAATATGATGATTATAATAAGTCCCTGCAACATATGTTTGCATTATTAAACCATGAAGATGCTTTAAAAAATTATTTAATGAAAATGTACTAAGAGTAGTCTACTGACACACTAATAAAAAATAATTATTTACATCTAAGACAATTTATATAAAAACTCTTGGGTGCCTTTTACACAGTACTGTGTTTTCTATCCACTTTAGCCCAAACACACACACACACACATATATATACACACACACACACACACACACACACACACACACACACACACATATATATATATATATATATATATATATATATATATATATATATATTATATATATATATATATATATATATATATATATATATATATATATATATATTATATATATATATATATATACACACACTACTGTGAGAAAATAATAATCACACAGACTTAATGATTTTAGAATATTTCAGATAATGAAATTAAATGTTTATATCATCAACTATCCAGTTAGTATTTATACTGTGTGTAACATTTGGCTACTTTAAATCATTGAATGTAGAGAGAGAGAGAGAGAGAGAGAGAGAGAGAGAGAGAGAGAGAGAGAGAGAGAGAGAGAGAGAGAGAGAGAGAGAGAGAGAGAGAGAGAGAGAGAGCGAGCCCCCCCTTCGGGTTTTGATCGTCTAAGCTGCCGTAGGTGATGACGTCACACTCGAATGTAAACAGGAAGAGATGGAGACACACAGAGATGGGAATTGAATGATATACAGAAACGAATAACCAATAAATATGAAGTTATGTTTAAACTTCTGTTGTCAAGCGTTGTCAATATAACCCACCCCCTTTCCTCACGAATGGAACTAGTCTTGTGGAGTCCCTTGACCTTTGCCGTTTTCCAGGGTTAGCAGAGATCGCTAGTTAGCTTAGCATAATCCTAATGGAGACCTTGGTTAGAAGCTACCGTTAGCTCATTGCTCGTGTCAATTAAATTGCATGTTATTAAAGGTCCGCGCTGGTCTGTCTAATAAAATTACAACCGCAACATTATATACATTTACATTTAGTCATTTAGCTGACGCTTTTATCCAAAGCGACTTACAAGTTCTGTACGACAAGCCATCAGGAAGGGCACAACTCTATCAGCTGAGCAACAATGTTCATCAAAGTGTTGAGTGCTACAGTGTAGGTTAGTTTATTAGGACAAGTGCATGACAGTACGGTTAGTTAGGGTTAGATTTTTTTTTTTATTGTTTTTTTTTTTTTTTATTCAGATAATGGTTGAAGAAGTGCGTCTTTAGTCGACGGCGAAAGATTGGACGTGATTCGGCTGTCCTAACTGGGGTGGGTAGTTCATTCCACCATTGTGGGGCAAGGACTGAGAATAGGCGACTTCTCTTTGATGACCCTCCCGGAGCTTGGATAGGAGTAGGTCTGAGGCGGCCAGAAGATGCAGAGCGTAGGGGTCTTGAGGGTGTGTAGTTAGAGACCATTGACCGGAGGTAGGCGGGAGCGGTTCCCTTTGCCGCACGGTATGCTAGGTCGAGGGCCTTGAAGCGGATTCGTGCAGCAATGGGGAGCCAGTGCAGGTCCCTAAGAAGTGGGGTGACATGGGCCGACTTCGGTAGGTTATATTATATTGCACTGTACAGCCCTGGTTGTAGGCTAATGTTTTACTACAATTTGTATGGATTAATTTAGGAGTGAAATGCGAATGAAGGGTTGAAATCACCACTCGCAAGCTTGCCCCCAGATATTATTTTAAACTTGCACGGACCAAATTAGGGGGCAATTTGCGATCATATCATCGCAGTGTACAGGCCTGCTGGGTCTCTTGTATTTATAGAAAGGTTGCTTTGCTACAGAGTAGAATGAGCGTACAGCCAGCTCGTCAGGCCAGAGATACAGCCCTGAATTCCTGAACGTGCTTCAGCTTCCTGCAAAGGACTATAGATGGCGAAAGAAATCTAGCCTATCAAACAATCACAAGGAGGGGAGGGGCTGAGTATTTACTTCTGATTAGAGAGAGAGAGTGGCAAGCTGATCGAGAGAGAGACGGTCGAGGTATCAGGAGCTCAAATGACCCAACGATATGTATCCAGAACTGAGTGAGTTAAGATGTCTGGCTCAAATTAGCACCTCTGTTTCTGAGCAGAGAACGCTTTGGCACAGCCACACAGAGAGAAGGAATCAGTTATGCCTCAATCTGATACATTAGTTTAATGTTGCTTTGTGGTGGAATATCCATTTACGGTTTTGTTTAGGGTAGGGGTTAGGGTAAGGCAGCGCTTAGGGATAGGGTGACTGCTTAGGGAATGAATACAAGTCAATGTAATGTCATCAGAACACTGAACACTGATCTCTCCACACACAAGCACACATGAACACACATACCACACATCCTCACTTGCACTCTCTCGCACACCCCACAGTACAAAAAGGTCACTTTAAAAACACAAGTGTATATTTGTATATTATTGTATATAGTACTCATTACCTTTATTTCTTAGGCTTAGCATTGTATTTTATTCTTATTACTTATTATCATGTATATTCTATTTTTATTGTCTATTCTATTTTACTTGTATTTTTGCACAATCAAGGCAGGCATGGCCACCTTCATTTCACTACATGTCTCGTGTATGTATGTGACAAATAAAACTCTTGAATCTTGAATCACATGTATAGCTAGAGGTGGCACGTGGTGTAGTAGTTAACACTGTCGCCTCACAGCTAGAAGGTCATGGGTTCGATTCCCGCCTGGGGACCAGGATCGCTCACAGCTAGAAGGTCATGGGTTCGATTCCCGCCTGGGGACCAGGATCGCCGTGTTGCCAGTTACCCAGGTGGGGTATCTCCCGGGCCTTTCTGTGTGGAGTTTGCATGTTCTCCCCGTGCTCGCAAGGGTTTCCCCTCCCGATAAGATAAACCCAATGGAAAAACATGCACAACAGATCGCTAACGCTGTCGCGTCCCTGACAAAGACGGACAGGAGCACTTGGATTGGTCCCCGGGCGCGGCGCACACTGCATCCCTCGTCTGCTCCCGGCTGCCCTTGGGGGAAGGACGACGGGATGGGAGGTGCAGAGAACATTTCGTCAGCGACTCAGTGCATGCATGTGTGTTCCTGTGGGTCGCCCATCGCATGTGCGACAAATAAAGACTTCTTCTTCTTCTTCTAGAGGCCTACCGTGTGTGTGTGTGTGTGTGTGTGTGTGTGTGTGTGTGTGTGTGTGTGTGTGTGTGTGTGTGTGTGTCATCATATCTTAGTAAGAAAACAATGAACACAACTAGATGGCCAATAGAACCACTACAGTCACCAGAGGTCATGTTCCAACGCTGATGAAGCACAGCGCCTGTCAAATAACATCTAAATAGGCTTCTTCAACAGAAACGAGAAAAGATGACCAAAGAGAAACAGCAACATCAAAACAGCTGACAAATCAATAACAAAAACAAATGAAATGCCAAGAGGCGGATCATCAGTTCCTAACACACACTGGCAGACAGGACATTATTTTGGAAAAATGATATGAGGATGTGTGCACATTTGCCTGTGTGTGTGTGTGTGTGTGTGTGTGTGTGTGTGTGTGTGTGTGTGTGTGTGTGTGTGTGTGTGTGTGTGTGTGTGTGTGTGTGTGTGTGTGTGTGTGTGCGTGCGTGCGTGCGTGCGTGCGTGCGTGCGTGCGTGCGTGCGTGCGTGCGTGCGTGCGTGCGTGTGTGTGTGTGTGTGTGTGTGTGTGTGTGTGTGTGTGTGAGAGATCCAAGTGTTCTGTCGAGACGAGAGAAGAAGAGTGATGAACAGCCAAGCAGAACACTACAGACAGAAGTTTGACTAAATGTGTCGCCTTCACTCAGGGAACTGCACTCCCTGCCGGCGCTTTTCAAACATCTTCACAGGGAATGCAAATGTTCCAAAATAATCCCCCCCCTGCCTTAAGACTAAACTGGTACTGAGGCACATTTGAGATGCAGTCGACGCATTTGAGATGCAGAAGGTATTAGGTATTAGTATAGTATTAGTATATACTACAGTAGGTATTCATGCGACTGACCTCATTTGTTTCTCAAAGAAGTAAATCAACTTTATCCTGGTATCCAAATCTTATCGTCAACTGAACCCTTGTGCTGAAGAACCATATAACTCCGTTCTGAAATGTCTTGGACGGTCCATGTGTTTGCAGTTTGCAGTAAAGTCAATCCAAATCAATGGGGTGTGAATGTGATACATCACCAGACTGTACTCAATCTCTGCCCGTTGACTATGACCGAACAACGTCTCTCACTTACCATTTTTAGATAATAAATTTCACTATGCTGGGGGGG
>NC_140172.1:125779115-125794115 GCF_963971535.1 Notolepis coatsorum | reverse complement strand
GAAAGAGGAGGGGAGGGGAAAACCCTTTGGCTCTGGAGTTTTGATGAACCCTGGTACCATCTGACTAGGCACCATAGAGTTATGATGAAAGATCATACAGGCCCAGTAATGATACTAAAGGCCAGCTGAGAGGGAGGATGAAGCACTTAGAACAGCCGCCCACTGGTGCTCACTGCTCCCATGGTCAGCTGACCCACTCACATGGAATAGAATAGAATAGAATAGAATAGACTTTTAATTGTCATTGCACAGTATACAAAGAAATTCAGGGATTCTCCCACAGACCGTAGTACATATATACATACATGAACACATAACACATATAACACTGTGCATAACAGAATATTTTAAATAATAAAGTGCATAATGGGTGGTAATCAGAGATTATCAAGTGCAGTGGTAAGTGCATGGTGCACGTGAGGGGACAGTCATGAGTATTTAACAGTCTGACTGCTTGGGGAAAAAGCTGTTCTTAAATCTTGTACTCATGGCATGTATGGACCGGTATCTCCTCCCTGAGGGAGGAGCTGAAGAGGTGATAGACATGTGCTATCAAGATGGTGGCAGAACCCAGTTCTCCGACCTCTGTTTACCGACCTCCCTGACTCTCTACCTCCACCAACTCTCTCCCTCCCTTCCTCTCTCTCTCTCTCCCTCTCTCACTCTCTATCTCTGCCAACTCTCTCTCTCTCTCACTCCCTCCCTCCCTCTCTCTCTACCTCCATCAACTCTCTCCCTCCCTCCTTCTCTCTCTCCCCCTCCCTCTCTATCTCCACCAACTCTCTCTCACTCCCTCCCTCCCTCTCTACCTCCACCAACTCTCTCCCTCCCTCCTTCTCTCGCTACCTCCCTCCCTCTCTCCCCCCTCCTTATCTACCTCCACACACATACCCCCAAAGCTCTGGGAAGGCTTTGAACTAGTGAGCTAATATTCAATATTCAACACCATTCTCAAATGCTTGATTTGTGTTTGATGATCAAATGCATATTTTTTTTTCTTTAAAAATCCTCCCCCTTAACGATCTCAGTGGATGTCAGCATGTGAACTGAACCAGTCAGATCCGAACCAGCTGCAATTCAGAACCACAGTAGTCCATTAAGACCACAACGTTTGTTGGAGTAATGTGAGAATACTATGTACTGATTTCATGTACTGTGTTACTCAGTGTATGGCCATAAAAGCCATGTGTAATGAACAAACAAACGCAAGGTATGTGTCAATACAGATCTACTTGACAGACAGACAGACAGACAGACAGACAGACAGACAGACAGACAGACAGACAGACAGACAGACAGACAGACAGACAGACAGACACACACACACACACAGACACACACTCACACACACATACACACGTGACACAGGATGAAGCCACGACACCATGGGTCGCCCCTGTCTGACACAGTATGTCATGGAACACAACGCACCAGCGTACACATGCACACACACACACACACACACACACACACACACACACACACACACACACACACACACACACACACACACACACACACACACACACACACACACACACACACACACACACACACACACACACACACACACACACACACACACACACACACACACACACACACACACACACACACAGATCATGTATCTCTGACAGTCCCAGCTTCATTGTGTCTCCTAAGCGTCAGATCTCCCCGTTCTAATTAACTTCGGTGGCTTATAAGGACCCAGCAGTATTAGCACATCAAAGCACATCATACACTGACCTGTATAGTGTGTGTGTGTGTGTGTGTGTGTGTGTGTGTGTGTGTGTGTGTGTGTGTGTGTGTGTGTGTGTGTGTGTGTGTGTGTGTGTGTGTGTGAGTGCGTGCGTGCGTGCGTGCGTGTGTGTGTGTGTGTGTCAGACAGTAGGGCGCGCGGCCGGTGGGGGTGTCGGTGTACACAGGCTCGCTGGCCGGCCCAGGTGGGGGTGAGAAAGGTCGGCGGTGTAGCTCTTAATTAGCTGACATTTGCCTCAAAGGCCCGGCGCTATAGGGGAGGGAGGAGGGAGGAGGGAGGAGGGGGAGGGAAGAGGGGGAAGGGAGGAGAAAGCCGCCTTGGGGGGGGGGGGGGGGGGGGGGGGTGATTGGGGGGCAAAGAGGAAATGGGGTTTCAAGCAAAAGGCCACCCTGCCATTGTGAGGTAAAAAGGAGGAAGAAAAAGGCAACTCGCCCCACAGATGAGTCATTAGGGACTATTATGGGGTGGCGGGCGATGAAAGCCAGGCTGCTGCGGCGACGGTGATGGTAATGACACAGGGCCCGACCCAGTGGAGGACAAATGAGACCCCGCTCACGACTTGCGTTAACGGGGCGACAGTGGCTCAGGAGGTAGAGCGGTCGTCTGGCAGAAGGTTCTCGGTTAAATTCCGGCACCTCCCGGGCAGCTTTTGTCGAAGTGTCCTTGAGCAACTTAACCTCCTAACTGCTCCCGATGAGCAGGTCGGCACCTCGCATGATTGTCTCCCCCGTCGGTGTGTGCATGTCTGATTGAATGGGGGGAATGTGAGGCATAAGTAAAGCACTTTGGATAAAGGAGCTACAGTAAAATGCAGTCCATTAACATGCCTGCTTCCCTGTCAAGGTGATATACAGGTTGCATGTTAATACCAGGCGTGAATGGAATAATGATGATATTTAGACGCTGCTGGTGTTACAGGTGGCCTTCATGCTAGCGAGAGGACTTGACTTTCCTTGGCTGAAACCTGTGCCTCAAACAGGTCCTGTGCTTTGCCAACATTAAAGCTGCGATGATTATGTTCTGACCACTAGAGGGCAGTGTGGAGCCACTCTGAACAAACCCAAGAAGCCTTGTCTTCTTTCGCGCAAAGTGATGTAAATGATCGTTTCCGTGCGTTGCATGAATTACTAGATTTGAACTACAATGCAATTTTCTCCTGGGCATTTCCTCGTTGTTAAACAAGGTAGTAAATACTTCCACCGAATCCCCTCTCAACTCTCCAACGGTTCAAGAGCGCCATCTGGTGGCCGATCGGCGGATCGCCCAAACCGGAAACAGGAAACGGTGCTCATCCAAAATCGGTCCGACCACTCGCTATAGGCCCCGGGACTCGAGCTCGACACAATGGATAGCGATCCGTTACCAATAACTCGATAAACAACATGATTTGGACGTATATACTATTATACAACCTGGAGATGGATCGCATATTTCAACATCCCATAATAGGAATCTGTTTGCTCCACGCTCATCGCCCAACGGCCCGAGGAGACTGGGGTAAGTTTCAGCGTTTATTTTTACCGTGTTCGATACAAACTGCTCTAATGATCATATCACCGACACTACATGAATCATCTAACGTTGGCCACGGAATTATAAACGACCCCCCCCCCCCATCCGGTCAACATCAGATGATAAGTAGTAACTTCTAGAAGCACGTCCATTTGAAATTTTTTATCTGGCACCGATCGCTATCAAACTGTATTTGATCATCAATATAATGCATTTAGGGCTATAAATCACGTTCTGCAGAATGCTGCAGAAAACGATAAAAACATATTTATACTTTAGACCGTATTTTAGTATGAATATGTGAATGAAAAAGTATAACGTTCCTACATCCTGAACGATAGATAATTGACGTTGAATGGGCCATAGTAATGTCAATTTAGCAATACAATTTAAAAAGTTATAGCCCTGCAAAGAAGGGGAACTTCTCCATAGACAAATAGAGCTGGCAGAGGATGGTATAATGATGTACATAAGCGTGGCAAAGAGAGTGTTAAAAGGCAGCAGTGCTACCGATCAAGCCAAATCAAAGACGCACACTTGATTTGGATAAAAGGGCGGTTTTGTTTGTTGAGGAGAGTGGAGACCAATCCGATTGACCTTGATCTCGAGCTCCACCCTCTTTTCTTGATCCTCCAATCACAACTGTTGCTTTCCTCGGACAACAGTTGTGATTGGAGGATCAAGAAAAGAGGGCGGGGTTTTAGATATTAGAAATTATGTCACACCCCCATAAACTCACTCCACCCATCACAACAGCGACCCCCGCTGGAGAGGGGGGCTCGCCGTAAAACAGCACCAATGTTATAAGTGTCAGTCATGTGGCAACTAGCAAGGACTTTCATTTCCTCCCTTAGGCTGAAGCAACTCCATTACACTAGTGATGGTTAGAATCATCTCTCCCTTTAGAGTGTGCACTCTCTCTATCTCTCTCTCTCTCTCTCTCTCTCTGTCAACAACAAGAAAAAGAAAGACATCACCTTGTCACCTGTGCACCGTGATTGGCAGCCGGTTGCCCGGAGCGACATGTTCATTAGCTCGGGGGTAAACTGTTGTTGTGTGGCTTCCATTAGCACTGGGAAACAGATGGGGTGTGTTGCGTCACACAGACACACAGCTGGGGGAGAGAGCGGAGCCTCCTTCACTTGGGAGACACCTCGCCCGTCTGCAAGCATTTACTGGACCGCTTTCAACAGGACACGTCTAGGGGGCGAGTGTCACTCACTCACAATTGTCCAAACACTCTCTCTCTCTCTCGCTCTCTCTCTCTCTCTCTCTCTCTGTCTCTCTCAAGTCAAGTCAAGTCAAGAGTTTTATTTGTCATGGCATACAAGCATACAGTGAAATGCGGGGGGTCTTGCCCGCAACGATTGTGCAATAATACAATAATAAGAATAGGATGAGAATAAGACATTTGTGCAATAATACAAGTAATAAGAACAAGACATAACAGGTATATGTACATAAAGTTTACAAAAAGCATGGTAAAAGACATGCTAAGGTCCTGCAATACACTGTTAGCTACGGATGAGGCACTGGGTCTTATGTACAGTACTATACAATGCTATACTATACAATCTACAGTTATACTATGTGTCCTTATGTGTAAAGTGACCGTTGAGTGTGAGCGTGAGCGTGTGCGGCACGTGTACGTTACACTCATCTCTCCGTCTCCCTCTCTCCATCGCAGACTATATCCCTGTCTGTCTTTTAAAATGTTATTTGCTTTTAAAGCCCTCCGTGGATTAGCACCAGTACATTATTGAGCCGCCGACTCCTTTACTCTGCTCAATTTGGAACACAGTCTCCCGTCCTGCACATTAAGTCCTGTCCTGCTATTGAAGAATTTCAATCATTAAAATCATTGAATCACTATCTAAAGACCCATCTTGTTTCTCTTGCTTTTAGTGCAGTTTGAGGTTGCCCGAGTTTATCTTATTTTATAATTGTATTGTATATCTGTGCTGTTCTGTTTTTATCTGTACTATAATTCCATTGCCTATATTTATGTCTTTCTTGTATTACCCTGCTGCCCATGCCTGTACCCCCCCCCCCCTCCTCCATGCTGCTATGACACCTGAATTTCCCCCAAGGGGATGAATGAAGGAATATATTCTTGTCTTTCTCTATTGGTTTCGTACTGTTTTGTAGGCACACGCTATAATACTGTGACGCTGTGTTGTTTTGTCTTTGTTATTGCTATGTATTTTATTGTAATGACTGGAAAGCACTTTGGCTCAACTCCAGTTGTTTTTTAAATGTGCCCTATAAATAAAAGTGACTTAACACTCTCTCACATCTCTCTCTCTCTCTCTCTCTCTCTCTCTCTCTCTCTCTCTCTCTCTCTCTCCCTCTCTCTCTCTCTCTCTCTTCTCTCTCTCTCTCTCTCTCTCTCTCTCTCTCTCTCTCTCTCTCTCTCTCTCTCTCTCTCTCTCTCTCTCTCTGAGAATATACCAGAGAAACAACTTGGAAGGTGAATGTAGACCTTTTCTAATGTGAACATTGGGTGACGGGGGCTGTCAGTAGTTACAGATCCCAGCAGGCTGTTTTTGTTTAGTTATTTCCCACAGATTATGGAAGAACAGAATCAGATCTATAAAATGGTTTTATCTTAAACTCGGTAGAGGCTTTAAAACTCAATTCATTAATATCTATTTATTAGTTTAAATCTTAAATAGCAAACCACTTCACCACAGTCTGCATCTGCAGTTGTCTATATTTTCTGTATTTATTAGGTGTTGTATTTCTCAACATCATTGTAAATGGGAGCTTGATCCTTCGAGATTAAATAAAGATTGAATAGAAGCGGACAGTGCCGGTTAGCCTTGGCATTGTCCAACTAACACCTCTCTAACCGGCACTGTCCCCTTCCATTCATTGTGCTAAGCTAGGCTAACATGCAGCCAGATAGGAAACTGGTATCTATTACGGGTGGAACGGTACGCATTCGAACCGTACACCGTTCGGCACGACCTCCACGGTTCGGGGCGTGTGGGTATTGTTCGGTTCAGGGGATGCAAAAGAAATTTAATATTAATTTGGCACGGAGGCGGGAGAGGTGGCGCGCAGGTGCTAGTCAGTTTGTGGAAATGGCAAGCGCAATATAAATCAATCTTCATTACGACTTTAAAAACATAGCCATTAACATTACATAGGCCTACACACATCTTGCCATAACGTTAGCACGGTTTGTACAACACAACGCATGTTGCATGTTGGTAGCCCGCCAACTCTAATACAGCCAGTGAAATGTTACCGTAGCTACTAGCTAGCAGAGGAGAACATGGGAGTCTGAGAGGCGAGGTGTTGAAAGACAATGATAGGCGTTTATTTAACATCCAAGAAGGCTAACATACAACTGTGTTTACGAACTCCAACCGGGACTATTGCCACTTTTCCACTGCATGTTATCAACTCGATTCAACTCCGGTAACGTTATAGTCGAGAAGGTACCACACGCTAAATTGTCCGTGCGGACTCCCCAACCCATAGACAGTTCCAACTCACCGAATTACATTAATCCACCACAGTTTCACAATAATTACTGTGTTGCACTCAATATTTAAATAATGCTACCTAAATAAATGTAGACAGACAATGTACATATTTTTTAAATAGAATGAACAGAGCAGTGTTGTTTTGAAACAGTACAGTGTGTGTTAAGTTTGATTCATGCTGCATTTTATATTGATGGCCTTCTAATTTGTTTGTTTATTTATTTATTTTAAATAACAGTGACACTTTTCCTTTTGATAAGAAATCCAGCCATAATTCCTTTCATTTCAAATACTGCACTTTAATTTCAAGTGGAAAACTAATCTTTCCATTAAGAACTGACAATCAGGGAATTTAAACATTGTTGACATTGTTTTTTTGTGTTTATTTTAAAGAAAGGAAAGTCTAGTGCTGGTTGAGCATATGCATACTTTATGTTGATGGCCTTTGTCTATAATGTGGCCACAAAAATAGAAAGGTTTAATTATTTTGTTTGTTTGCACTAAGTTAATACTTTGACAAATGTAGCCTATATTTTTCAGTCAGTTCGGTCTTTGTGTGCCAAACATTATTTAAGGCAAACCGCTGTAAACCTTTTTACTTTTTTCAACCGTGACCACAAAACCGTGATACGAACCGAACCGTTGATTTTGTGAACCGTTCCTTCCACCCCTAGTATCTATCTTATTGTCTCTCTCTCTCTGGAGAAGACGATAAGCTAATTTCCCCAAATGTTTAGCAGAGCAGAAGAATGTGTCAATAACAACAACAACAACAACAACAACAACAACAACAACAACAACAACAACAACAACAACAACAACAACAACATAACACAACATACATTTTTTATCATAACTTGGCTTTTATTTCTTTTATCATGAGTTGCTTTTAAGGGTTTGCGGATTTTCTTTTAACATTAGTTAACTGTATGAGTTGTCAGGTTAGGTGTTTTTATACACATTTTTAGGATGTATCCTGTCTAGTGTACATGTCCATTTGTGTTTCTGTGCCTTTTTATGTTCCATGTATGGACCACAATGGAAACAAGCCTTGGCTTTATTGTGTTTTATCCATTTTTGACCAGCGTTGTTGACACTGTTATTGTCTTGTCTTTTAAAATGTTTTTTTTGTCCTACGATTTGTGTCAAAATAAAGTATTCAATCAATATTCAATCAACAACAACAACAACAACAACAACAACAACAACAACAACAACAACAACAACAGCATGGCGTGGCGGCAGAGAGTTCAGAACCCAACTCGGTCGCAAAGAAAGCCCCGTCTGGAGATACTTCGGATTTTGATCAACGTGTGGAACCTTGAGCCAAAGTTGTATGCAAGTTATGTTAGTTATGTAAGCTACAGCTGGCCTGCCTTCTAGTTATGTAAGCTACAGCTGGCCTGCCTTCTAGTTATGTAAGCTACAGCTGGCCTGCCTTCTAGTTATGTAAACTACAGCTGGCCTACCTTCTAGTTATGTAAACTACAGCTGGCCTGCCTTCTAGTTATGTAAGCTACAGCTGGCCTGCCTTCTAGTTATGTAAGCTACAGCTGGCCTACCTTCTAGTTATGTAAGCTACAGCTGGCCTACCTTCTAGTTACGTAAACTACAGCTGGCCTACCTTCTAGTTATGTAAGCTACAGCTGGCCTACCTTCTAGTTATGTAAACTACAGCTGGCCTACCTTCTAGTTATGTAAACTACAGCTGGCCTACCTTCTAGTTATGTAAACGTTAGGTTATGACTATAACCAAGTTCTGTTAGTTAGGGGCGATGCTTGGCATCGCCTTCTGCACTATCTCGCGTACGTGCACGCGTACTGAATAAACCACAAATGTACCTCTAATACCAGTATTAGTCTGACCACACCCCTCATCAGCTTACCTTCATAAGCAGGTGTGTGGTCACCTGCTCTCCTCCTTCCCAAGCTTTCACCACAAGGTGAGGACAAGGGCTGCAGCGGCGTCCGATGCCAAGCATCGCCCCTAACTAACAGAACTTGGTTATAGTCATAACCTAACGTTCTGTATCGTTAGTGGCTTAGCTTGGCATCGCCTTCTGCACAAGGGAGGCCAAGCGGAGCCACTTGGCTGACAAATACACCCCGCTGACAGCCCCCCAAAACCATCAGAAACAGGGAGGGCCGAGCCCCCCCGACCCCCCCTAATGGAGGGTAGCCCCCCTATTAGGGACGTCACGGGAGGGCGACGGACCCGACCGTGCGAAGAGGCACTCAAGCAACTCAACGCACAGGGTGAGCAGACCGTGGCTTGACCCACGACTACACACACAACCCGCATGCCACCCGGGAACGAACGGAGGAACAACCTCGTTACTGCCCCCAGAATCACGGGGTCAAGGGCAAACCCAACCCCGTGGCAAGGCCGTAGCAGCGGAGCACGAAGGAAGACCCAGACCCACCAAAAGGACTGGACTCCCTGGAATGGGGGCCCGGAGAAGTCCATGATGCCAGCATCAAGACCCCCACCAGGTGGGCACGTAGTGCCCCGCCCCCCACATCGCCAGCGTATTCGGACAAAGGCCCCTCAGTTACTGCACCTGGTATTCCCAGGCGGAACCAACCAGGCCAGTAAGCCGAGCGGGCCCCGTCCCCCCAATAGTACACCGCCTGGCACACTGACCCTGCAGAATAGGCAGTCAGCATGGCCGTAAGCACACAAAAAAAGGTTAACCAACGGAAGCAGGCAGCGCACCGGGGAAAAACCAGGCAACAGGCTGTTAACCCTAGCCTGGAGACTGCGGACGAGACAGGCGCCAGAGGGGACAGCTGAACACAGCCGCCCCGGCGGAAGGAGCGTAAGCTGGCGGTGTTGCATGACCAAGCCTCCATTTAACAACCCCCACCCAGAGGGGTCGAGGCAGAGAAGGCTGACACGATTGGCAGACGTCATGAACATGCAGGGGCAACCCTCAACCGGTGAACCCGGGAGTTGACACTGCTCCAACACACCAGGGAATCAACCACCTCGGTGTTACCCAATGCGGTGGTTGTTCCTATAACCCCTCAAGAAAAAACTCCAAAACACACCTGCGGGTATACACCGGCTATACCGCAGTACAAGCGTTTCAGTTTCCAAAAAGGGTTAACCCAGGCCTACGGGTCGCAAACATCACTTCGGACCGGGCCTGGCGGTACGGGAAGCACAGGGTCACCAGAGGAGGTCAAAAAACCACCCCCACAGGCCCCTCTTCGCCATGCGTGAGAGAGGAGCGAAAAACAATGGAGAACCAGCCCCTAAGCACACCGTACCTGGTATTCCCCGGCGGTCTCCCAACCAAGTACTAACCAGGACCAACCTGTGTAGCGGCCGAGATCCGACGAGATCGAGCGCGTACAGAATGGCATGGCTGTAAGCCATGACGACAGTGCTGAGTAAAAACATACCCAACCAGGGTCTCCATAGCGCTTAACCCTGTGACACCCAGACCGACCTGGCATTTTTCCCCCTGAAAAAAGCCCAAGTCCCTCAGGGTACCAGAACAGCAGATCTGCATCCCCGGCGGACAACGGGTTCAACTGATCTGGACCAGCGTGACCAGAACCAGTCCCGTGCCCTAACCACGCCGACATGCCTACTCCAGGAGAAGGGCAGATATGCGTGTTGATCTTAACATGAAAAGAAGGCGCCACCCAGACGTCGGGACGAACCGCGCCTGGTGGCCCACCCCAAGGGCGTGAGACCCCACTACATATGTTCAGATCCATCCCGTCATCATCCCCCAGACATGAACGAGGATCCGTCGACAACCCACCCAGGTCATGGGATGTGGTCGCCGGAAGAGGAAAAACCCCCATCTCAGTTGCTTTATAAAAACGCTGTTTCAACCACAAGCAACTAAGGCGTGCCAGTCAATCGCCTGTTTACAGCGAGCTAGCACTATACGTGCGTCGGGACACACCCCCATCAATGAACAGGCTATTTAGACCTGTCATTGAATCCCCAAGGCGCCCAGGGGAACGACAAGAGGGGTGTGACACTCCCTAACTCCAACACTTCTGGAATAGAAAGAAGGAAGCATCAACAGTATGTATCCCAGTCTACACAGCCGGGGTAAAAAATTTTCACATTTTTACATCCCACCACCCTCCCATAGGAAAGAGACGGGGATCCCCAGAGAGACTTCCCACGCGAGCTGTACAGATTGAAAAGAATATATTGCACCTTGAGCCATGTAAAAAAACTGGTTTTAGGGCCTCCGGGGAAGAGGCACCGAACCCATACACACTCAATAAACGAATTGAATCGAATATACATACAATAGAAAAGGACCCTTCTAGAGGGTCCACTCACTTTGACAATCTGAGGAGGAAGGCTCTGTACTCTGATGGAGGCTTCCTCACATGGATCACATGGAAGAAGGAGTCCGAACTCACAGAAGGCCTGAGTAGGCGCTTGGTGAGGAGGAGCCCTGACCACCCCCCCTGAAAAACAGATCCATCACATGGACCTGAACAGCACACGGAAGTCCTACCAACAGAGACGCGCACGGTGACGTACTCTATGGCGGGGGAATTCCTGCGGTGCACACGCCCAATATACCAGGCCGTGGGACCAGGAACTCCCTCCCCCCCCCCCACCCCCCCCCCCCCCCCCGTAACGTGCCGAACCGCCACGTGACGGGAACCTTGAAGGACAGGGGGTGTACCCTGACCGACAGAACAATGGGGAGAGGAAAGGTTACCAGTTCACCCCTTTACGACCCCACACCCATGATACGACGTAACGACAAAAAGAGAATATGACACAGTCATAGTCAGCTCTATGAAGCGTTTCACAGCTCCACACAGCGCACGAGCTAACCTGCTATCTGATTTTTACTAAGGAAAAACACAGAATAGAGAGGGCTCTAAGAACCCCGGTCCAACATACACATGTGCTTCTGTGGCCAGTACAACCCAGTTGTAGGTCACATGACACACACAACCCATCATCATCACAATGAGAGAATACATCATTCTTGATTAGTATCGACCACAGGCCTTGCAAAGCACACATGACAGCAACCAAACCAATTTCCCTTTAGGAAATAAGTTTCTCCAGCAGATTTAGCACAACCTCAGCAATCAAGCTGAGAGTTACATCGTATCCCTACCACACAAAAGACACAATTAATGCACAACATGTCTGATAGGAGGTGATAAAGTCCCCAGGGAACCGGGGGGGGAAAAACACAATCCTCCTATTCTACCCTCAATACGGCCAGTTAAAACAGGAAAACCTGTTAATGTGTGAACTCACTGTCCATTGTCATTACAGTCTGAGAAAGAACATTCTTTTACTCACTCGTCACCAAGCATAGCTTCATAGGTTAGTTGCCTTAGTAGTGAGTACACGGTACACATAAACACCATGATGTTTCTCACACAACAACCAGATCAATACATCACGACCTGCACGGAGAAGCTACTGCCAGTGACAAAAACAGCTCACACACAACCCGCAACGTATCTCAAATGCATTGCAACAACACACGTTTTGGGAAAAAAACACCGTCATTCACAATACATTTAGCAAGGTAAAACCAGAAGACGTGTTATGAGGGTCTGGCCAACACCGTACCTGCCCGGAACGCAGATCAGCGAAGTGCAGTCACAAGCCTCCGTAGAACACAGCCCTCTTTGTTGACGCAATCCCCGTCTAGGCTCAGGCAGGGTTGACGAACATCCCCTGTCAAGGATGACGTCGTGGTCAAGAGTGTAAAACATGTTAAAAATCAAAGCACGTTCAACAGAATAGCATCAAGCTAACGGCTGCTCCAACCGTTCGGGTGCTATCGCTTCCGCTCGCGAGACGCCGATCTACGACGCACGCGATCAGGAGCGAGCTCCCGGCGGCGCGCGAGAAGCCAAGCTACCCCGCGCCAGGCCACCGACCGGCTAACCGTAAGCTATGAACATGTAAACAATGACATAACACTCACCCAGACAGGCCGCCGTTCTGAACCCTCCTCACTTTTTAAGAGAAAAGAGAAAACAAGACGTCAACACCGCTTCACAACGGTGACATTAACACGTCCGGCGAAATCAGCACAGTACCAACTGGCCTGTATAGCTGACTTTGAACATGAATCTGCCGCTATCGCACATTACATGCACATATCCCCTCGTGAAGGAATACTCTCATTTGGATATGAAAGATGGGGTCTTAACACGGTGACAGAGAGAATCCACTCGTCCAGAACACACAGGGATCACCAGTGTCAATGGTCGCGGCCCACTAGTTAAAACTATAATGGTCGCCAGACCAAGGCCTTCTGTCGCCTAGACGGCTAAACAAAGGACCCTAGCCTGGGGCCGGTTTCCATAAACTTTGTCTAGTAGCCCCCATAGCACTAACAGACAAGTGGAGCCCGCCAGCAAACACTACTCACCCCAACCTGGAACGCACCGCTCCTCACAACAGCGGCATGTCCGACAGTTCAGCTGTGGCCTGACAGGTTTCACCCCAACAAACACAGCAAGGAACTGCAGTTGAGAAGCATGCAGCAGCGTGCTCCCAATACGAAAACCGGTGGAGGGTTTGTAGAATGATCATCATCTTCTAGACACTCCAGTACGAAGACAATATCGCCGTATTTTCTCGAAAATAGTGAGAGAGAAAATAAAGATATGATGTCAACGTATCCTTGTTTCCCAAGCTGTTCCTAATCCAATTTCTTCCATCATGGTGTCAAGTGTGGGGATCTACCGAGGCACCTCTTCCTTGTGGTGAAAGCGAGAAGGAGGAGAGCAGGTGACCACACACCTGCTTATGAAGGTAAGCTGATGAGGGGTGTGGTCAGACTAATACTGGTATTAGAGGTACATTTGTGGTTTATTCAGTACGCGTGCACGTACGCGAGATAGTGCAGAAGGCGATGCCAAGCTAAGCCACTAACGATACAGAACTACAGCTGGCCTACCTTCTAGTTATGTAAGCTACAGCTGGCCTACCTTCTAGTTATGTAAGCTACAGCTGGCCTACCTTCTAGTTATGTAAGCTACAGCTGGCCTACCTTCTAGTTATGTAAGCTACAGCTGGCCTACCTTCTATTGTATGTGTTATTTTGTAGCGTTTTGGGAGTTCTAGCATCAAGAATGTAAGTAGACTACTTTTCATTTTTTGAATAGCACTTTATTGTAAATCATCCCTCAGGGTAAAACTTCTAGATATTGAATAATGAATAGAGACAGAAGCGTCATTCAGGTCCCCAATGGTTTCATTACTATTTCCTATTTCATGTCAAGGAAAATATATTGATCCATGTTTATCACACCTGGCTCAGAGGCGTGTTGCTGTGTATGAATGTCAATTCTATACACCGTAAACGTTCCATCTAGCACCAATCTCTCCTTGCGTACTGAGAGAGAGAGAGAGATGGGGGGGGGGGGGGGGGGGGGGGGGGGGGGGGGGGGGGTGGGCTGGTGCAGGTATGCTGATCTTAAAGGTATTTTATTTTGTTTACATAATGCGCAATAATAGATATTCAAATGGTATGTGTTTTTCTTTTTAGAAGGAATAGTCGAATGCCATTTTAGGCCAATTTTGATAGCCCTAGAAGACGGAACCAAATGATATTATACAATGGTCAGTACCATGGTAAAAACAGATATCACCAATTCACCATCAAGCTAGGCGGCACAGTGGTGTAGTGGTTAACACTGTCGCCTCACAGCTAGAAGGTTGTGGGTTCGATTCCCGCGTTGGGACCAGGTTGCCGTGTTGCAGTTACCCAGGTGGGGTATCTCCCGGGCCTTTCTGTGTGGAGTTTGCATGTTCTCCCCGTGCTCGCAAGGGTTTCCCCTCCCGATAAGATAAACCCAATGGAAAAACATGCACAACAGATCGCTAACGCTGTCGCGTCCCTGACGAAGATGGAGAGGAGCACTTGGATTGGTCCCCGGGCGCGGCGCACGCTGCAGCCCTCGTCTGCTCCCGGCTGCCCTTGGGGGGGAAGGACGACGGGATGGGAGGTGCAGAGAACATTTCGTCAGCGACTCAGTGCGTGTGTGTGTGTTCCTGTGGGTTGCCCATCACATGTGTGTGTGTGTTAACACACCAGAGGGAGTTCCACAAATCATGTTCAACCCAGATTCAGCTCAAACAAGGGACTAAACACGTTTCGCAATTATGCCACAATAATGCGGAACGCCCTACCCACAGCCGTAAAATAATGTGAATACCTACCCTCCTTCAAAACTACGCTCAAAGAGCACCTACAGGTGGCTGCA
>NC_140172.1:125776280-125778915 GCF_963971535.1 Notolepis coatsorum | reverse complement strand
TAGGGTGACTGCTTATAGGGAATGAATACAAGTCAATGTAATGTAAGGCATAACAAAAAATATAGTTTGTTTCCTGTTGGTTGTCAGTTAAGGCCATGAATAGGTAGGGAATTTATTTTATTTTATTTTTTTATTTTATTCTTTCCCACAGCGACTATGGATAGGGAATTTCTTTATTTAATTAAAATGTTCACAACAACATGGATGCATGTACTCTGCCAGCATGTTTAATATCCATAATACTAAAGGTTTGACTAAGATTTCTATGAAACTTTTTATTTAAAAAAAAAAACTCAACTCAAGCACACATGAACACACACACCACACATCCTCACTTGCACTCTCTCGCACACCCCACACACAAATACACTACAAAAAGGTCACTTTAAAAACACAACTGTATATTTGGATATTATTGTATAGAGTACTCATTACCTTTATTTCTTAAGCTTAGCATTGTATTTTATTCGTATTACTTTTTATCATGTATATTCTATTTTATTACTTGTATTTTTGCACAATCAAGGCAGGCATGGCCACCTTCATTTCACTACATGTCTCGTGTATGTATGTGACAAATAAAACTCTTGAATCTTGAATCACATGTATAGCTAGAGGTGGCACGTGGTGTAGTAGTTAACACTGTCGCCTCACAGCTAGAAGGTCATGGGTTCGATTCCCGCTTGGGGACCAGGTTGCCGTGTTGCCAGATACCCAGGTGGGGTATCTCCCGGGCCTTTCTGTGTGGAGTTTGCATGTTCTCCCCGTGCTCGCAAGGGTTTCCCCCTCCCGATAAGATAAACCCAATGGAAAAACATGCACAGCAGATCGCTAACGCTGTTGTGTCCCTGACAGGAGCACTTGGATTGGTCCCAGAGCGCGGCGCACGCTGCAGCCCTTGTCTGCTCCCGGCTGCCCTTGGGGGGGAAGGACAACGGGATGGGAGGTGCAGAGAACATTTCATCAGCGACTCAGTGCGTGTGTGTGTGTTCCTGTGGGTCGCCCATCGCATGTAATAAAAAAAAAATAAAAAAAAAAATCTAACCCTAACTAATCTTACTGTCATGCACTTGTCCTAATAAACTAACCTACACTGTAACACGCAACACTTTGATGAACACTGTTACTCAGCTGATAGAGTTGTACCCTTCTTGCTGTCTTGTCGTACATAACTTGTAAGTCGCTTTGGATAAAAGCGTCAGCTAAATGACTAAATGTAAATGTAAATGTAATGTGCGACAAATAAAGACTTCTTCTTCTTCTTCTTCTAGAGGCCTACCGTGTGTGTGTGTGTGTGTGTGTGTGTGTGTGTGTGTGTGTGTGTGTGTGTGTGTGTGTGTGTGTGTGTGTGTGTGTGTGTGTGTGTGTGTGTGTGTGTGTGTGTGTGTGTGTGTGTGTGTGTCATCATATCTTAGTAAGAAAACAATGAACACAACTAGATGGCCAATAGAACCACTACAGTCACCAGAGGTCATGTTCCAACGCTGATGAAGCACAGCGCCTGTCAAAATAACATCTAAATAGGCTTCTTCAACAGAAACGAGAAAAGATGACCAAAGAGAAACAGCAACATCAAAACAGCTGACAAATCAATAACAAAAACAAATGAAATGCCAAGAGGCTGATCATCAGTTCCTAACACACACTGGCAGACAGGACATTATTTTGGAAAAATGATATGAGGATGTGTGCACATTTGCCTGTGTGTGTGTGTGTGTGTGTGTGTGTGTGTGTGTGTGTGTGTGTGTGTGTGTGTGTGTGTGTGTGTGTGTGTGTGTGTGTGTGTGTGTGTGTGTGTGTGTGTGTGTGTGTGCGTGCGTGCGTGCATGCGTGCGTGCGTGCGTGTGTGTGTGTGCGTGCGCACTAAATTATTTTGCGCGCGTGTGTGTGTGTGTGTGTGTGCATGCGTGCGTGCGTGCGTGTGTGTGTGTGTGTGTGTGTGCGTGCGCGCGCGCGTGTGTGTGTGTGTGTGCGTGTGTGTGAGAGAGATCCAAGTGTTCTGTCGAGACGAGAGAAGAAGAGTGATGAAGAACAGCCAAGCAGAACACTACAGACAGAAGTTTGACTAAATGTGTCGCCTTCACTCAGGGAACTGCACTCCCTGCCGGCGCTTTTCAAACATCTTCACAGGGAATGCAAATGTTCCAAAATAATTCCCCCCCTGCCTTAAGACTAAACTGGTACTGAGGCACATTTGAGATGCAGTCGACGCATTTGAGATGCAGAAGGTAATAGGTATTAGGTATTAGTATAGGTATTAGTATATACTACAGTTGGTATTCATGCGACTGACCTCATTTGTTTCTCAAAGAAGTAAATCAACTTTATCCTGGTATCCAAATCTTATCGTCAACTGAACCCTTGTGCTGAAGAACCATATAACTCTGTTCTGAAATGTCTTGGACGGCCCATGTTTGCAGTTTGCAGTAAAGTCAATCCAAATCAATGGGGGTGTGAATGTGATACATCACCAGACTGTACTCAATCTCTGCCGTCTTGACTATGAACGAACACAACGCTCTCACTTACCATTTTTAGATAATACATTTTCACTATGCTGGGGGGGGGCACTCTTAGCCCGGACGCTGTTCCTGCACGGCCCTCTGGGATGAGTAAAGTATCATCCCATCACTCA
>NC_140172.1:125768780-125771280 GCF_963971535.1 Notolepis coatsorum | reverse complement strand
GAGTTATGATGAAAGATCATACAGGCCCAGTAATGATACTAAAGGCCAGCTGAGAGGGAGGATGAAGCACTTAGAACAGCCGCCCACTGGCTGCTCACTGCTCCCATGGTCAGCTGACCCACTCACATGAGAATAGAATAGAATAGAATAGACTTTTAATTGTCATTGCACAGTATACAAAGAAATTTCAGGGGATCTCCCACAGACCGTAGTACATATATACATACATGAACACATAACACATATAACACTGTGCATAACAGAATATTTTAAATAATAAAGTGCATAATGGGTGGTAATCAGAGATTATCAAGTGCAGTGGTAAGTGCATGGTGCACGTGAGGGGACAGTCAATGAGTATTTAACAGTCTGACTGCTTGGGGGAAAAAGCTGTTCTTAAATCTTGTACTCTTGGCATGTATGGACCGGTATCTCCTCCCTGAGGGAAGGAGCTGAAAGAGGTGATAGACATGTGCTATCAAGATGGTGGCAGAACCCAGTTCTCCGACCTCTGTTTTTTTTTATTCCTCCCCGACTCTATTTACCGACTCTCTACCTCCCTGACTCTCTACCTCCACCAACTCTCTCCCTCCCTTCCTCTCTCTCTCTCCCTCTCTCACTCTCTATCTCCGCCAACTCTCTCTCTCTCTCACTCCCTCCCTCCCTCTCTCTCTACCTCCATCAACTCTCTCCCTCCCTCCTTCTCTCTCTCCCCCTCCCTCTCTATCTCCACCAACTCTCTCTCACTCCCTCCCTCCCTCTCTATTTCCACCAACTCTCTCCCTCCCTCCTTCTCTCGCTACCTCCCTCCCTCTCTCCCCCCTCCTTATCTACCTCCACACACATACCCCCAAAGCTCTGGGAAGGCTTTGAACTAGTGAGCTAATATTCAATATTCAACACCATTCTCAAATGCTTGATTTGTGTTTGATGATCAAATGCATCTTTTTTTCAGTTTAAAAATCCTCCCCCTTAACGATCTCAGTGGATGTCAGCATGTGAACTGAACCAGTCAGATCCGAACCAGCTGCATTTCAGAACCACAGTAGTCCATTAAGACCACAACGTTTGTTGGAGTAATGTGAGAATACTATGTACTGATTTCATGTACTGTGTTACTCAGTGTATGGCCATAAAAGCCATGTGTAATGAACAAACAAACGCAAGGTATGTGTCAATACAGATCTACTTGACAGACAGACAGACAGACAGACAGACAGACAGACAGACAGACAGACAGACAGACAGACAGACAGACAGACAGACAGACAGACAGACAGACTCACACACACACACACACACAGACACACACTCACACACACACACACACGTGACACAGGATGAATCCACGACACCATGGGTCGCCCCTGTCTGACACAGTATGTCATGGAACACAACGCACCAGCGTACACACGCACACACACACACACACACACACACACACACACACACACACACACACACACACACACACACACACACACACACACACACACACACACACACACACACACACACACACACACACACACACACACACACACACACACACACACACACACACACACACAGATCATGTATCTCTGACAGTCCCAGCTTCATTGTGTCTCCTAAGCGTCAGATCTCCCCGTTCTAATTAACTTCGGTGGCTTATAAGGACCCAGCAGTATTAGCACATCAAAGCACATCATACACTGACCTGTATATGTGTGTGTGTGTGTGTGTGTGTGTGTGTGTGTGTGTGTGTGTGTGTGTGTGTGTGTGTGTGTGTGTGTGTGTGTGTGTGTGTGTGTGTGTGTGTGTGTGCGTGCGCGCGCGCGTGTGTGTGTCAGACAGTAGGGCGCGCGGCGCAGCGCGCGGCCGGTGGGGGTGTCGGTGTACACAGGCTCGCTGGCCGGCCCAGGTGGGGGTGAGAAAGGTCGGCGGTGTAGCTCTTAATTAGCTGACATTTGCCTCAAAGGCCCGGCGCTATAGGGGAGGGAGGAGGGAGGAGGGAGGAGGGGGAGGGAAGAGGGAGGAGGGAGGAGGGAGGAGGGAGGAGGTGGAGAGAAGAGGGAGGAGGGAGGAGGGGGGAGGGAAGAGGGGGAAGGGAGGAGAAAGCCGCCTTGGGGGGGGGGGGGGGGGGGGGGGTGATTGGGGGCAAAGAGGAAATGGGGTTTCAAGCAAAAGGCCACCCTGCCATTGTGAGGTAAAAAGGAGGAAGAAAAAGGCAACTCGCCCCACAGATGAGTCATTAGGGACTATTATGGGGTGGCGGGCGATGAAAGCCAGGCTGCTGCGGCGACGGTGATGGTAATGACACAGGGCCCGACCCAGTGGAGGACAAATGAGACCCCGCTCACGACTTGCGTTAACGGGGCGACAGTGGCTCAGGAGGTAGAGCGGTCGTCTGGCAGAAGGTTCTCGGTTAAATTTCGGCTCCTCCCGGGCAGCTTTTGTCGAAGTGTCCTTGAGCAACTTAACCTCCTAACTGCTCCCGATGAGCAGGTCGGCACCTCGC
>NC_140172.1:125721280-125763780 GCF_963971535.1 Notolepis coatsorum | reverse complement strand
GAGGTGGCGCGCAGGTGCTAGTCAGTTTGTGGAAATGGCAAGCGCAATATAAATCAATCTTCATTACGACTTTAAAAACATAGCCATTAACATTACATAGGCCTACACACATCTTGCCATAACGTTAGCACGGTTTGTACAACACAACGCATGTTGCATGTTGGTAGCCCGCCAACTCTAATACAGCCAGTGAAATGTTACCGTAGCTACTAGCTAGCAGAGGAGAACATGGGAGTCTGAGAGGCGAGGTGTTGAAAGACAATGATAGGCGTTTATTTAACATCCAAGAAGGCTAACATACAACTGTGTTTACGAACTCCAACCGGGACTATTGCCACTTTTCCACTGCATGTTATCAACTCGATTCAACTCCGGTAACGTTATAGTCGAGAAGGTACCACACGCTAAATTGTCCGTGCGGACTCCCCAACCCATAGACAGTTCCAACTCACCGAATTACATTAATCCACTACAGTTTCACAATAATTACTGTGTTGCACTCAATATTTAAATAATGCTACCTAAATAAATGTAGACAGACAATGTACATATTTTTTTAAATAGAATGAACAGAGCAGTGTTGTTTTGAAACAGTACAGTGTGTGTTAGTTTGATTCATGCTGCATTTTATATTGATGGCCTTCTAATTTGTTTGTTTATTTATTTATTTTAAATAACAGTGACACTTTTCCTTTTGATAAGAAATCCAGCCATATTCCTTTCATTTCAAATACTGCACTTTAATTTCAAGTGGAAAACTAATCTTTCCATTAAGAACTGACAATCAGGGAATTTAAACATTGTTGACATTGTTTTTTTGTGTTTATTTTAAAGAAAGGAAAGTCTAGTGCTGGTTGAGCATATGCATACTTTATGTTGATGGCCTTTGTCTATAATGTGGCCACAAAAATAGAAAGGTTTAATTATTTTGTTTGTTTGCACTAAGTTAGTACTTTGACAAATGTAGCCTATATTTTTCAGTCAGTTCGGTCTTTGTGTGCCAAACATTATTTAAGGCAAACCGCTGTAAACCTTTTTTCTTTTTTTCAACCGTGACCACAAAACCGTGATACGAACCGAACCGTTGATTTTGTGAACCGTTCCTTCCACCCCTAGTATCTATCTTATTGTCTCTCTCTCTGGAGAAGACGATAAGCTAATTTCCCAAAATGTTTAGCAGAGCAGAAGAATGTGTCAATAACAACAACAACAACAACAACAACAACAACAACAACAACAACAACAACAACAACAACAACAACAACAACAACAACAACAGCATGGCATGGCGGCAGAGAGTTCAGAACCCAACTCAGTCGCAAAGAAAGCCCTGTCTGGAAATACTTCGGATTTTGATCAACGTGTGGAACCTTGAGCCAAAGTTGTATGCAAGTTATGTTAGTTATGTAAGCTACAGCTGGCCTGCCTTCTAGTTATGTAAGCTATAGCTGGCCAACCTTCTAGCTATGTAAGCTACAGCTGGCCAACCTTCTAGTTATGTAAGCTACAGCTGGCCTACCTTCTAGTTATGTAAGCTACAGCTGGCCTACCTTCTAGTTATGTAAGCTACAGCTGGCCTACCTTCTAGTTATGTAAGCTACAGCTGGCCTACCTTCTAGTTATGTAAGCTACAGCTGGCCTACCTTGAAGTTATGTAAGCTACAGCTGGCCTGCCTTCTAGTTATGTAAACTACAGCTGGCCTACCTTCTAGTTATGTAAACTACAGCTGGCCTGCCTTCTAGTTATGTAAACTACAGCTGGCCTGCCTTCTAGTTATGTAAGCTACAGCTGGCCTGCCTTCTAGTTATGTAAGCTACAGCTGGCCAACCTTCTACTGTAGTTATGTAAGCTACAGCTGACCTGCCTTCTAGTTATGTAAGCTACAGCTGGCCTACCTTCTAGTTATGTAAGCTACAGCTGGCCTACCTTCTAGTTATGTAAGCTACAGCTGGCCTACCTTCTAGCTATGTAAGCTACAGCTGGCCTGCCTTCTAGTTATGTAAGCTACAGCTGGCCTACCTTCTAGCTATGTAAGCTACAGCTGGCCTACCTTCTAGTTATGTAAGCTACAGCTGGCCTACCTTCTAGTTATGTAAGCTACATCTGGCCTACCTTCTAGTTATGTAGCTGGCCTACCTTCTAGTTATGTAAGCTACAGCTGGCCTACCTTCTATTGTATGTGTTATTTTGTAGCGTTTTGGGAGTTCTAGCATCAAGAATGTAAGTAGACTACTTTTCATTTTTTGAATAGCACTTTATTGTAAATCATCCCTCAGGGTAAAACTTCTAGATATTGAATAATGAATAGAGACAGAAGCGTCATTCAGGTCCCCAATGGTTTCATTACTATTTCCTATTTCATGTCAAGGAAAATATATTGATCCATGTTTATCACACCTGGCTCAGAGGCGTGTTGCTGTGTATGAATGTCAATTCTATACACCGTAAACTTTCCATCTAGCACCAATCTCTCCTTGCGTACTGAGAGAGAGAGGGGGGGGGGGGCTGGTGCAGGTATGCTGATCTTAAAGGTATTTTATTTTGTTTACATAATGCGCAATAATAGATATTCAAATGGTATGTGTTTTTCTTTTTAGAAGGAATAGTCGAATGCCATTTTAGGCCAATTTTGATAGCCCTAGAAGACGGAACCAAATGATATTATACAATGGTCAGTACCATGGTAAAAACAGATATCACCAATTCACCATCAAGCTAGGCGGCACAGTGGTGTAGTGGTTAACACTGTCGCCTCACAGCTAGAAGGTTGTGGGTTCAATTCCCGCATTGGGACCAGGTTGCCGTGTTGCAGTTACCCAGGTGGGGTATCTCCAGGGCCTTTCTGTGTGGAGTTTGCATGTTCTCCCCGTGCTCGCAAGGGTTTCCCCTCCCGATAAGATAAACCCAATGGAAAAACATGCACAACAGATCGCTAACGCTGTCGCGTCCCTGACGAAGATGGACAGGAGCACTTGGATTGGTCCCCGGGCGCGGCACATGCTGCATCCCTCGTCTGCTCCCGGCTGCCCTTGGGGGGAAGGACGACGGGATGGGAGGTGCAGAGAACATTTCGTCAGCGACTCAGTGCGTGTGTGTGTGTGTGTGTTCCTGTGGGTTGCCCATCACATGTGTGTGTGTGTTAATATGATGATTAACACACACACCAGAGGGAGTTCCACAAATCATGTTCAACCCAGATTCAGCTCAAACAAGGGACTAAACACGTTTCGCAATTATGCCACAATAATGCGGAACGCCCTACCCACAGCCGTAAAATAATGTGAATACCTACCCTCCTACAAAACCACGCTCAAAGAGCACCTACAGGTGGCTGCAATTAGAAACTGGCCCTGGTAAATGTCCAAATCCCCCCGTCCCCCACCCACCCAACCCCCTCCAATGTACAGTTTCTTCCCCTTCAGATGTACAGTATATATTTTTCTTATGATCTTTTTTCTTTTTCTTACACAGTACTGTATATTTGTATGTCTTGTATGTCATAAATGTCCTGATGAATTGAAAATTGAGGACCCTGATGTAAACAAGACGAAAGTCTTTTTCTGATCTGCATCCTCGTAGCAGTTGTTTGTATTGACCCGTACTGGATTGTACCCATTCGGCAATCTGTTAATAAAGTTTTAAATCAATCAATCAATGATAAAGACTTATACTTATACTTATACTAAAGGATGGAGACAGAGGTTGCTTGGACTCAGTTGACGGGGAGGGAGTGCTCTCCTGGTGCAAACCGATCCCCTCTGCTTTTCTCTCGGTTGACTGGCCCTACAAGCTATTAGCAGGATCTAACGGCCTCATTACACCATGCGATCAGAGAGAGAGGGGTAACTGAGCCGCGCACCTGGTTACATGATACAGCACTGATACTGAAGAAGGCTATGGGAACGGCTGGGAGTGGACCAGCATATGTTGGGGCTTGAAACACACACACACACACGCACGCACACACACACACGCACACACACACGCACACACACACACACACACACACACACACACACACACACACACACACACACACACACACACACACACACACACACACACACACACACACACACACACACACGCACACACACACACACACACACACACACACACACACACACACACACACACACACACACACACACACACACACACACACACACAAAAGATTACTCACAAACCTCTCCATGTCAGTCTGCAATTGTTTTTTGTTTTGTTCTTTGAGCCATGTGACTCTGTTTAGTGACTTGTTTTGAGAAATTTTTATTGGTTTTCTTTTTTATTCTTTCTTTCTTTCCTGCTCTGAATTGTAATCTCAGCCTTGTGTGTCTTCAGTGATCTCTCTGAGAAATTAAACAAAGTTTGAATGAATATGTTTGCCTCACATCACACTAGTCTCGACCGAGAAGTAAAAGTTACGGGGCACGAAGTATGACTGCTATAGAATACATAGTATGTGGTTCTGATGGATTCCCTAGCTTTCTACAGTACATGGCAAGCAAAAACTGTAAACATTTAAATACAAGGTTTTAAAAGGTATTCTGTGTACAGACAGTCCAGGAGACTGTACCCTGTATCCCCCGCTGCAGACGCCACACAGTCACAAAGACAAAGAAGCCTACCACTGCATAATAATAATAACAACAACAACAACAACAACAACAACAACAACAACAACAACAACAACAACAACAACAACAACAACAACAATAATAATAATAATAATAATAATAATAATAATAATAATAATAATAATAATAATAATAATAATAATAATAATAATAATAATAATAATAATAATAATAATAATAATAATAATAATAATAATAATAATAATTAATAATAATAATAATAATAATAATAATAATAATAATCTTTATTTGTATAGCACCTTTCATACAAGAATTGCAGCTCAAAGTGCTTACACACTCATCAGAACACATACACTACACCCACCAACTGATTGTGTGTGTATGCAGGCATATGCATGAACACACACACACACACACACACACACACACACACACACACACACACACACACACATACATACATACATACATACATACATACATACATACATACATACATACATACATACATACATACATACATACATACATACATACATACATACATACATACATACATACATACATACATACATACATACATACATACATACATACATACATACATACATACATATATAAACACACATGCACAAACACATGCAGATGCATTGTACACCCACACACAGGAAAACATGTTTGTGCATGCAAACAATCATGCATGTGCACACACACATACGGACAAACAGACAGACAATGTACAATGTATGTTGTATCGTACAAGAGAAGCAGACAGACAGATGCTGCCTTTGAATGTGGAGGGAAAGCTGAACTATAGACACACACAGTAGCTCTGACCCAACTAGCTCTCTGATGCGCTCTCTCTCTCTCTCGCTCTCTCTCTCTCCAGGGTTCCTTCCCACAGACATTGCTAAATGAAATTCAAGGACTTTTAAGTACTTTTCCAAGCACTATTTTTCATTTTAAAGGATGTCACTTGAAGGATCCAATTCACTTTTAAATGCAGTTTCTTTAAGCATCTTCTTGGCCTGCTTGCCAGCTAGAGCATCACATGCAAAGAAATTAGGAAAAGCGGTTGGAGGGAGCGAGACAGTGACTTGTCAGATTTGGTTAAAACAGAAACAAATAAAAGGATTCCTTGATTCAGAACAATGTGATCATGGATGGACGAAACATTAAGCACCTTGTTTAAAATGGGCTGTTTTCAAGGATATTTTTTGTAAAAAATCAAGCACTTTAAGCACTTAAAGGACCTTGTGTGAACCCTGTCTCTCTCTCTCTCTCTCTCTCTCTCTCTCTCTCTCTCTCTCTCTCTCTCTCTCTCTCCTCTCTCTCTCTCTCTCTCTCTCTCTCTCTCTCTCTCTCTCTCTCTCTCTCTCTCTCTCTCTCTCTCTCTGTCTGACCTTCTCTATCCACGTCTGACTCTCTTTGTCTGATTCTCTCTCTCTCTCCATGTCTGACTCTCTCTTTGTCTGATTATCCCTCTCTCTCCCACTTCTGTTCAGTTTAATTTGGTTAAATAAGAACAGCTCTGACGTGTGTGTGTGTGTGTGTGTGTGTGTGTGTGTGTGTGTGTGTCTGTGTGTGTGTGTGTGTGTATGTGTGTGTGTGTGTGTGTGTGTGTGTGTGTTGTGTGTGTGTGTGTGTGTGTTTGTGTGTGTGTGTGTGTGTGTGTGTGTACCAGTATGTGCGTCTGTGTGTAGTATGTGTCTGGTGGTGTGTGTGTGTGTGTGTCTGGCTTGTGTGTAGTTAGTATGTGTCTGGTGGGGTGTGTGTGTGTGTTTGTGTGTGAATGTGTGTGTGTGTGTGTGTGTGTGTGTGTGTGTGTGTGTGAACGTGTGTGTGTGTGTGTGTGTCGTGTGTGTGTGTGTGTGTGTGTGTGTGTGTGTGTGTGTGTGTGTGTGTGTGTGTGTGTGTGTGTGTGTGTGACTGTGTTTATGTCCTTTGTATGAGGATCCTTGTACTTCTGTTCATGTGGACATAAATAAACATTTCATTTCATGTGTGTGTGTGCATGTGTGTGTGTGTGTGTGTGTGTGCGTAGCTAGTAGCTGTGGTACCAGTGGACGTTCATCCCTTATTCATTTGAAGGAGAGTAATTAAAGGCACATCAGGCAGGCTATCAGAAAACAGCATCAATGAAAAAGGTAACGCCTAGTTAACCTTATATAGAAGGGTGTGAAGACAGTGTGATGGCAGAGAGGGGGATGATAAGGAAGCTGGCTGCCATCATGGAGAACCCCTACCCACCCCCTCTACGACGAGCTAGTCAAGATGAGAAGCTCGTTCAGCCACAGACTCATTCCCCCACGACACTCAACTAACCGCCTCGGACAGTCCTTTATACCAGCGGCCATCAGGCTCCACAACAGTGGGCAGCGACTAGCAGCTTCCAGGCTCCACAACAGGGGGCAGCGACAGCGACTGCTACCAGACATTGACCTGGGACTTATAGGAACCCAAGGAGGACAACCTACACTACCTTAGGCTTACTGCACCTTATGTGGATACTGTGATACTGTGAATAATGTATATTTCAGTGGATACCGTGATACTGTGAATAATGTATACTCAGTAGATAGTAAATTATAACACTACCTTATGCATACTGCACCTTATGTGACACTGTGAATAATGTGAATATTTCTTCAGCTAGTCAGATAGTAAATTATATTGACCATATTGACCAAATTGTTTACACTGCCTGTGTTGTTTTTACTACCTGTACACTGTGTTGTTGTTTTACTACCTGTACCCCCCCCCCACTCCCCCCCATGCTGCTATGATGCCTGATTTTCCCCAAGGGGATCAATAAAGGAATATCTTATCTTATCTTATCTTATCTTAGACCAACGTCTAGATAACAATCTGATATATGGGATGATAAACCTGATATAATGTTTATAAATAAGATGTATGGTTGATATTTTGAAGTGTACTTTTTTTCCAGTGTACTTTATTGAATTGTTCATTGTTTTTGGATGCTTATCACTCGGGCGTGCGGATGGTTTAACCTGTCATCATAGAGCCTTTTGGTGCTGCATGACCCAACGAAGACCCAAATAATAATAATAACTGTATTTATATAGCACCTTTCATACATGGATTGCAGCTCAAAGTGCTTCACAGCAAATAGCGTAAAATGAATATAGGCATAACATTTGCATACAGTTGACAAAATAAAAGCAATGCATAATGTGCAGACACAATAATAGGTATAAAAGACAATAAAAGTAGTGCAATGTAGAAAGTACAGACATAAGAATAGGCATATAATAAGTACAAAACAGCCAGTGCCCCGAACACCCCACACATCCATCTCCACCACATCCCCATCCAAGACACGGCCCCTGATGAAGCACGTCATGACGGAAGGAAAACACAAACAGCCGCGCCCCGCGGGCCGCCCCATCTCCCCCTGGTCCCGGCGACCGCGCCACCACGAGGAAACCAGCGAACTCCACGCTCCCACCCCCAAACTCCACGGAGGGCAGGAGGTCGGGAATGTTGTTGTTGTTGTTGTTATTATTATTAAACGTTTGTTGGCAGGAAAGTGTGCTTATTCACCAACACATCGCTGCCGCAGAGGCTGGCTGGTTGACAGAGTTGGAACTTGATGAGTCCCCAGACAAATTTCAAGCGTGTTTAGACCAAAGGCCTGCTCTGAACACACAGCCGGCCAAGAAAAGAAAAACAATAATTCACATCACAATTATCACTAATGAATTATTCACACAGGCGGAGACACTCAGATCCTTCTCCATCTGGCTAACTCTCTCTCTCTCTCTCTCTCTCTCTCTCTCTCTCTCTCTCTCTCTCTCTCTCTCTCTCTCTCTCTCTCTCTCTCTCTAACTATCTCTCTATCTAACTCTCTCTATCTAACTCTCTCTCTATCTAACTCTCTCTCTATCTTACTCTCTCTCTATCTTCCTTTTGTCAGGAAGGGGGCGGATCCTTCTGATGTTGCTCAGGAGGAATCTGCAGGTTCTGGTTGTCGCTGCAATGTGAGCGGAGAAGTTAAACTGGTCGTCGAGGACAACACCAAGGTTCTTGGCGGTAGGGGACGCGGTCACAGCTGCATTCTCGACTGTGATGGAAAGGTCGGTCAGGGGGGAGGATTAGATCTAGGAGAATCAGGACAGAGGAGAGGCCTTTCGCTTTTGCTAAGTGAAGTGCCTCTGTGACCGCAATGAGGGCCGTTTTTGTAGAGTGGCCAGTCCGGAAGCCTGACTGATTAGGGTCTAGGAGGTCATTCTGTAAGAGATAAGCAGTAAGTTGGTTGGATACAGCACATTCAAGTGTTTTAGAAAGGAAGGAGAGAAGAGAGACAGGACGGTAGTTGCCTATGACGGTTAGGGTTCAGGGATGGTTTTTTTATGAGGGGCGTGACTCTGGCTTGTTTTAGGGAGGTGGGGACCACCCCTGAGTTGAGGGAGGAGTTGATGGTTGCAGTTAGGAATGGGAGGATGTCTGGTGCTATGGTCTGGAGGAGTGGGGAGGGTAACTGGTCCAGCTGGCATGTAGTCGGACAGTTCGACGTTACCAGTGTCAGGGTCTCGGCCTCTATAATGGGAGAGAAAGATGACAGAGTGAAGGATGAGGTTCTCGATTCAGTATTTGGAATGGGTGGGGGTTGGGAGAAGGAGCTAGATAGAGATATCTACCCAACCTCTCTATCTAACTATCTCTATATCTAACTCTCTCTCTATCTAACTCTCTCTCTATCTAACTATCTCTCTATCAAACTCTCTCTATCTAACTATCTCTCTCTATCTAACTCTCTCTCTATCTAATTCTCTCTATCTAACTCTCTCTCTCTCTCTCTCTCTATCTAAACTCTCTCTATCTAACTATCTCTCTATCAAACTCTCTCTATCTAACTCTCTCTCTCTATCTAACTCTCTATCTATCACTCTCTCTATCTAACTCTCTATATCTCTCTATCTAACTCTCTCTATCTAACTCTCTCTCTATCTAACTATCTCTATCTAACTCTCTCTCTATCTCCATCTATCTAACTCTCTCTCTATCTCTATCTAACTCTCTCTCTATCTAACCTATCTATCTAACTCTCTCTCTATCTAACCTCTCTATCTAACTCTCTCTCTATCCAACTCTCTCTATCTAACTCTCTTATCTAACTCTCTATCTAACTCTCTCTCTCTATCTAACTCTCTCTATATCTAACTCGCTCTCTATCTAACTATCTCTCTATCTACCTCTCTCTCTCTATCTAACTCTCTCTCTATCTAACCTCTAACTCTCTCTCTATCTAACTATCTCTCTCTATCTAACTATCTCTCTATCTAACTCGCTCTATCTATCTAACTCTCTCTCTATCTAACCTCTCTATCTAACTCTCTCTCTCTATCTAACTATCTCTCTATCTAACTCTCTCTCTCTCTATCTAACTCTCTCTCTATCTAACCTCTAACTCTCTCTCTATCTAACTATCTCTCTCTATCTAACTATCTCTCTATCTAACTCGCTCTCTCTATCTAACTCTCTCTCTATCTAACCTCTCTATCTAACTCTCTCTCTCTATTGAACTCTCTCTCTATCTAACCTCTCTATCTAACTCTCTCTCTCTATTGAACTATCTCTCTATCTAACCTCTCACTCCCGCTCTCACTCCCCCTCTCTAATTATCTCATTGTCTAACTAACTATGTATTTAACCTTATATCTGTCTAACTATATCTCTCTATCTCTCTCTCCCCTCTCTCTAATTATCTCTGTCTAACTAATTAACTATATATTGAACCTTCTATCTCTCTCTCTCTCTCTCTCTCTCTCTCTCTCTCTCTCTCTCTCTCTCTCTCTCTCTCTCTCGCTCCCCTCTCTCTAATTCTCTCTCTGTCTAACTATGTATTTAACCTTGTATCTGTTTAACTTTCTCTCTTTCTCTCCCTCTCTCTCTCTCTCTCTCTCTCAAGGCACATGAGTGAAATACACAAGCAGGCAATTAGTGATGATTTTACAGCAGAGCAAACACCAGGTCATATTGAGAGCGGCGACAACTCCCCTCAGCTGATCTGCTGGTTGCGAGGCGAGCGGACAGATTGTCTTTTTCTTTTTTTCCCTCCTTCTTCGAAAACTGTTAATGTTTAATTCACCGTATGTGGACGACGGTCCAGCGCTGCACCTGGCCTCTCACTCTGCTCCTGAAATATGGACGTGTAGTCTCTCTCCCCGTGACGTCTCACTCCCTCTTCGTCTTCTTCTCCTTCTTCTTCTGCTATAAAACATTAACACGCGCCATGAATAAAGTATAGTTCACTACTTTCACATGGAGACGTGACAAAAGCTTTGCTCCCTTTTCTCCACGAGCCGCTGCCGTGCGTCCTCCGCTTGAAGAGGAAAATAGATCCATCATGTTCTCTCCTTCATGGCTGATTGAGTCTCGGCGCGGGGGTCTCGCGTTGATCAGACGTCAGCGGTTCAACTCGCACTCATGATGTATTCGGTACCGTAGCGTATATACTCTACCTCGAACCCAATCTGGACCGCGTTCCGGGCCTCTTGCGGTCGGCGTGGTGTAAACGCTGCGGTCGGCGCGGGGGGTCTCCGTGATTGTCAGGTCGTTTCATAGTTATAGTCGAGGAATGGAGTGCTGGTTCTGTCACCATAGCAACAACAATCAATGCAACGCGGCTGTCCGGAACCCAACCTGAGTGTGGCATAGGTAGCCACCGTGTGAATTATGGTCAATGGCTGTGTCTGTTCAAAGACAGTCTTAGTCAGTTGGTAGCAAGATCATTTTGTCATTTGAATCAACAAATCTATACAATTGTGTTCCCCTGACAATTGTATTCCTTCTGCAAGTGATCAAAAAGATCATACTTCCTATGAAACCATGCAGCCTTTTTAATACGTCACTTATTCATGAAGACAAAGCATATGTGCCAATATTATGTTGATGCAACAGCTTTACAGACAGATTTACAGACAGCTCTACATAAAGCTCTACATAAAGCTCTACAATAAGCTCTACAGAAATAACTACAAACAGCTCTATAATAAGCTTTACAGAAAGATCTACAGACAGATATACTGACAGCTCTACAGAAAGATCTACAAACAGCTAGCTACAGACAGTTCTACATAAAGCTCTACATAAAGCTCTACAATACACGCTACAGAAAGATCTACAGACAGCTCTACAATACGCTCTACAGAAATATCTACAATAAGCTCTACAATAAGATCTACAAACAGCTCGACAATAAGCTCTACAGAAAAATCTCTACAGAAAGATTTACAGACAGCTCTACAGAAAGCTCTACATGAAGCTCTACATAAAGATCTACAAACAGCTCTACAGTCAGCTCTGCAGAATGCTCTACAGAAATCTATACAGAAAGCTCTACAGAGAAACCAAGCACGACAAGCAAGAGGTGGGGAGGAGGACTGAAAGGGGAGAGAGAGCAAGACAGGCAGTATGAAAGTAAGGAGAGAGAGATACAACTAGATAATGTGAAAGACAGATAATAGGAGAAAGAAAAGAGCGAGAGAGAAAAAGAGAGATAGATAAAGAGAGAGCTATATAGCTTCAGGCTTTATAGTGTGATGTTGTATGGCTCTGACTGAGGTGTGACCATGGGCTGGACAGATTATATATAGATACACATACATACATACATACATACATACATACATACATACATACATACATACATACATACATACATACATACATACATACATACATACATACATACATACATACATACATACATACATACATACATACATACATACATACATACATACATACATACATACATACATACATACATACATACATACATACATACATACATACATACATACATACATACATACATACATACATACATACATACATACATACATACATACATACATACATACATACATACATACATACATACATACATACATACATACATACATACATACATACATACATACATACATACATACCCAGATAGATATAGTATACAAAAGATAGATAGATAGATAGATAGATAGATAGATAGATAGATAGATAGATAGATAGATAGATAGATAGATAGATAGATAGATAGATAGATAGATAGATAGATAGATAGATAGATAGATAGATAGATAGATAGATAGATAGATAGATAGATAGATAGATAGATAGATAGATAGATAGATAGATAGATAGATAGATAGATAGATAGATAGATAGATAGATAGATAGATAGATAGATAGATAGATAGATAGATAGATAGATAGATAGATAGATAGATAGATAGATAGATAGATAGATAGATAGATAGATAGATAAAATTTAAATTAACTTTAAATTTCAAAGTCAGTTTCTTTGTACTTTCATGATGCCATTACTTTCTCACTAAACACCTCTATATCGGTGGCAGCTGCAGTCGGTCGATGAAACCATCAAAGTCTAAGATTTTACTGCACACTCGCTGCACTGTACTGGATCTGGTGGGAGAGTTACAGCTTTCCAGACAATCACACAATCAGTCAATCAGTCCCTTAAGCACCTCAACAGACGACAGGTTTCCTGAAATACTGAGACTTATGGACTGGCGGAGAACAGCCTGGTGACAAGTGAATGTTCTACGACGGGGGTTTCTGGAAGGTTCCAGAGTGCTCCCCTGTGGGTTCTGCTTACGCCAAGCATTGTTGACGCCACGTTACTAGTAACTGGCTGCTGTGAGGTCACGGTATTAGCCAGAGGCCAAATAATATGCAACAATACATTCATCCATTCAATCATCCATTCATTCATTCATTCATTCATTCATTCATTCATTCATTCATTCATTCATTCATTCATTCATTCATTCATTCATTCATTCATTCATTAATTCATTCATTCATTCAATCTTTATTTAATCTCAAGAGATCATTGAGAGCAGGCTCTCTTTTACAATGACGTCGAGAGGAACAATACATAATACAAAGACAATATAAAAACAGAAAGGTCAGTCAATTAAACAATTCAAATCAATCAAAACAACTACAGACTGTGGTGAAATGGTTGGCCATTATAGATTTTAAGTGATCAATGGATACTAAAGTATTGAGTTTTAAGGTGCTCTGCAAAACGTTCCACGTGTCGGGGGAACAGAAGATAAAAGCGGATTTTCCTAATTCAGTGCAAACTCTGGAGACCTTAAGCGTAAACTAACCCCATACCATGCCCCACCCCTTCCCCTAATGTGTCTAATTGAGACTCAGTCTAGTGTTAATAATTCAAACTCCCCAGGGGGGTGGCCAGTGTAAAAACACCCAGGCTAACTAGCCTGGCCTAGAATGAGAAGACGGTGACTTGGGGTACCGTACAACACATGAGCAGTGAGAAACCATAACAGTACATAATATCCCTTTCAGTAAAGCAAATAAAAAAAAAACCCATGTCTTGACAGGATATTTGCAGTTAAATTCGAACTTGTCCTGCAGTGTTGAGCCCCTGATATGCTACTAGAATTAGAAGTATTGTTATGTATCTGCAGATTGTTGTCCCTGTCCCACTTATCTCCTCTGGACTAGAGCTTGTAGCCCTGTCCCCATTAGTCTCCTCTGGACTAGAGCTTGTAGCCCTGTCCCCATTAGTCTCCTCTGGACTAGAGCTTGTAGCCCTGTCCCCATTAGTCTCCTCTGGACTAGAGCTTGTAGCCCTGTCCCCATTAGTCTCCTCTGGACTAGAGCTTGTAGCCCTGTCCCCATTAGTCTCCTCTGGACTAGAGCTTGTAGCCCTGTCCCCATTAGTCTCCTCTGGACTAGAGCTTGTAGCCCTGTCCCCATTAGTCTCCTCTGGACTAGAGCTTGTAGCCCTGTCCCCATTAGTCTCCTCTGGACTAGAGCTTGTAGCCCTGTCCCCATTAGTGTCCTCTGGACTAGAGCTTGTAGCCCTGTCCCCATTAGTCTCCTCTGGACTAGAGCTTGTAGCCTATTTCTTAAGTAAAAGTCAAATGTCTTGAGAGGGGCTTCTTGTACAGTAGTGGTGTTTATTATTATAGGAAAGGATTCTCATGACCCTGAGGGAGCGGCTCCATGGATCCACCACAGAACAGACTGAAGCAGAGAGAGAGCAGACGGAAGGTATTGCTGATTTGTTTTAACCCTTGTGTGGTGCGTGGGACGTCGTAGTCAATGTTTATTAAAAGAGAAATGATACAATGGATATTTTTTTCAACGTGAGACCCACTGGCCTTGGCTCAGTTTCTGTGAAGGACATATAAAATAACACATTTCCGTTGAGTGCAGACTGGGCATAAAATATTTAACAACTTGTATTGATCAATGAGATCTTGCAGAGGGAATTGGTAAATAGTACGCCTGTCCCCGACTAAGGATTTGTATAGTCGACTTTGATTGGTCCCCCCCTGAATGCAAAAAAGAAAAAATTATAAATATATATATATAATATATATTTTTTTATCATTCCATTTGGGCTGTAGGGGGTGCTTAACGTTCGACTGAAGGCTTCTTGTCCTGCGCAAGCATGCAATTGGTCCACTGATGGATACATCTTGATATTTGTCTAGTCTAGTGTGTTCATTAGATGGGTGAAATCCTCTTTCAGTGCCTCTGTGCCTGTTTTCTTAGGCAGTTAGCCTCTGGTATGCGTGCCGTTAGCATTAGCCACGCTTCTAGGCCTCTTTGCTTTTGGAAGGAATGATCCCAAAACGATTTAAATAAAAAAGTATTATTATAACTTTTTTTGGCATTCGACTAAGAGGTTGGCAGTCAAGTACGGCTCCTTTCGATCGATTAGTCGACTATTCGACTAATCGGGGTCAGCCCTAGTAAATAGTAACCATGTATGCTGTCTAGAAGTTAACATCTGTTGAGTATTTTTTACATAAATGGCTTCCTCCAGAGCCATGACCAATAGGTGAGCAACAAAAACGCAAGGGTTGAATTAAAACCTTACTAATGTAATTGTGCGTTTGCAGAAACAACAGCTTTGGACACAAAATGAACAGGCATCCTCAGTCCTATCAAGCAGACTTCTGCTTGAAAAGCAATTAAAAACAGATGCAGACGGCCAGTCGTGATGGATCAGTGTGGCTGGGCCCTAAAGCAAAGGTCTGCTGTCATCAACACCGTTGCCATGTCAACAACATGACTCATCAAAGGAGAGTTGTCGACATCAACGTGTGCCTGCAATCAACTTCCCCACTGAAGAGGTTTGATCATTATCATCATCTTACTGTAGTTATCATCGTTGGTCGTCATCATCATTGACTTCATATGATTTATAATCTGAACATAATAATAGTATACAAAACAGGAGAGGAGTGAGATAATGATCATCTGAGGGCAAAAACGATATGATTCCTGTAAAACTTTCCGAAGGCGGAACTATGTCTCTCTCTCTATAGGCAAACGCTCATGCACTCAAGCATGCACACACACACACACACACATGTGCTCACTTCCAGCACTAAAGTGAGCACTGAGCACAGCTCTCTCTCTCTGAGAGAGGAAATTATATATTCAATTTCCATAGAGATGAGATTAGAATGCGTGCGACCTCCTCCTCTCGTCTCAGACTAATGAATGCAGATTGAAAGATGTTGATTCCGTCTGAACACACGCCTCCTCCTGACACCTGCACATCGACCGGTGTGTCTGCCCTCCTCCTCCACAACCAAAATAGAAAAACCTAATTTAAATATTCATATAACCCCCCAATGAAAACGAACGAATTGGCAAATTGATAAATCCCCTCCAAATCTCTCTCTCTCTCTCTCTCTCTCTCTCTCTCTCTCTCTCTCTCTCTCCCCCCCTCCGTGGGGGATTTATATAGAAAAGTACGGTAATCTGCTTTAGATGGTTCCATTTAAATGATGTGATTTGTTATCTGGAGGGTGTGTGATAAATGAACAGTCTCTATAGCAGCGAAGCCTCCGGGTAGTTGAGCTCTAAAGAAGCCTTTCTCTGTGACAATCGGCCTGGTCAGAGGGGAGCAGAGGGGAAGGGTTAGAGAATAGGACAGACGCAGGATACAATATGGACACTAGGGGTGGGGGGGGGGGGGTCGATACGTGGTAGTATTGCGATACTTTGCGTGGCGATACTGTATCGATATTTAATTATTTATAAAAAAATATAATTCAAAATTAAAAACATTAATATATATTTTTTTTTTGTATAAGGAGGTTGCATTGTTCATTTCAATACCTGTAATAGTACAGTAGTCCACACACGCACACATGTGCATTCAGTTAACACTTTGATCGCCATGGGTTAAATTCATAATTTACCATCCCTCGCCAGCTCTATTTGTCTATGGAGAAGTTCCCCTTCTTTGCAGGGCTATAACTTTTTAAATTCTATTGCTAAATTGCCATTATTATGGCCCATTCAATGTCCTATATGTATTGTTCAGGGTGTAGCAACGTTAAACTTTTTCATTCACATATTCATACTAAAATATGGTCTAAAGTATAAGTATGTTTTTATCGTTTTCTGCAGCTTTCTCCAGAACTTGATTTATAGCTCCAAATGCATTATATTGATGATGAAATACAGTTTGATAGCAATCGGCGCGAGATAAAAAATTTCAACTGGACGTGGTTCTAGAAGTTACTACATGTCATCTGATGATGACCGGATGGGCGGGGGATCGTTTATAATTCCGTGGTCAGCGTTAGATGATTCATCCAGAGTGGGTCATATGTTCATCATAGCAGTCTATATGGAACACGTTAGAATATAACGCTGAATCTTACCGTGGCTTCCTCGCGCCGCTGGCAGATGAGCGTGGAACAGAATTTTTTCTATTATGGGATGGAGAAATGCCCGATCCATTTCCAGGTTGTATAATAGTATATACGTCCAAATCATGTTGTTTTTTCGAGTTATTTGCACCGATCGATGTTCACTGTGTCAAGACGGAATCTCTCTAACGATAGCGAGTGCCCGGACCACATATGGATGAGCACTACCGGTTCAAAGGCTCATTTCCGGTTGGCGATCTGCCGATCGGCCACCAGATGGCGGTCTTGAACCGCTAGAGAGTAGAGTGGAGCTTTGCAGTGTGTCTCAGGGCTCCGGAGGGGAAATATGATTTCGGTCACAGATTTTTGAAATATTGACATCAAAGACGAGTAACGGCGTCTTCGGCAGAATGAGCATGGCTAGGAATGACGTCTTAACTCGTCCCGGCGATCATAGTGTTAACTTGGAATATGACTAGGGATGCTCGATATTGGCTTTTTTACCGATACCGATATACCGATATTATCCAACTCTTAATTTCCGATACCGATATCAAACCGATATCAACCGATACCAATATATGCAGGGTTCCCCCCCCCCCCCCCCAAAAAATGGAATAATTTCAGGTAATTAACATTACATATCTCTTGTTGTGGAATTAACACAACATTATGCATACTTTTGACAATAAATAAAATCTGAATTATTATATATCGGTAGGCCGATAATATCGGACATCCCTAAATATGACTAATACAAACAGTTCAGTTTGTCAGGTACATGCAACACAGATTACAGTGTTTACATCTGTCTGCTTGAGAAAATACCATGTTCTGCAATAAAAATTATTGAAGTGAGATGAACAGACTGAACTTTATTTTATTAGATAAAACATGTTGACAAAGTTTTACTTTGCAGTTGAAAAAAGGTAATAAATCACAATATATCGCAATTAGGGATGTCCGATATTATCGGCCTACTGATATTAATGGCTGATATTGGCATTAAAATGTGATATCGTAAAATATCGGTATCAGTTTTCAAAAAAATATATATATTTCTTTACATTTCTATAACCTTTATATACCCAGGCAAGCAAGTAAGAACAAATTCTGATTTTATTTATTGTCAAAAGTATGCATAATGTTGTGTTAATTCCACAACAAGAGATATGTAATGTTAATTACCTGAAATTATTCAGTTTTTGGGGGGGGGGGGGAAACCCTGCATATATCGGTATCGGTTGATATCGGTATCGGAAATTAAGAGTTGGACAATATCGATATATCGGTATCAGTAAAAAAGCCAATATCGAGCATCCCTAATCGCAATATTAATATCGCAATACTCAGCATATCGCAATATATTTAGTATCGCAATACTATCGTATCGTGACTCAAGTATCGTGATAGTATCGTAGCCTCTGGTGATTCCCACCCCTAATGGACACCACCATCATGTCTGCCTGGGGGACATACTGTTTGTCCTCCTGTGTGTGTGTGTGTGTGTGTGTGTGTGTGTGTGTGTGTGTGTGTGTGTGTGTGTGTGTGTGTGTGTGCGTGCGTGCAGGTGTGCGCGTGTGTGTTTTCATCATTATTTTTACAGACATGACGAGTCATCCGTCACTCCCACTGACGGAGACTGTCTGTCTGTCTGTCTGTCTGTCTGTCTGTCTGTCTGTCTGTCTGTCTGTCTGTCTGTCTGTCTGTCTGTCTGTCTGTCTGTCTGTCTGTCTGTCTGTCTGTCTGTCTGTCTGTCTGTCTGTCTGTCTGTCTGTCTGTCTGTCTGTCTCCGTCCATCTATCTATCTATCTATCTATCTATCTATCTATCTATCTATCTATCTATCTATCTATCTATCTATCTATCTATCTATCTATCTATCTATCTATCTATCTATCTATCTATCTATCTATCTATCTATCTATCTATGTATATATATACATATATTATATATATATAATATATTATATATTATATGTATAATACATATTATATTATACATATAATATGTGTATGTGTGTGTGCGTGCGCATGTGCACGTATTCAATGCAGTCGTTGCCACTGAAATGTGAGGGGTGCTGTGCTCTTTGCTGCAGTGAGCCTGAGTCTAACGTAGTAGACACTATTTGATGGACTCTTTCATCAGAAACGGCGACATCAGAAACGCGTACTGTACATTTCTAGCATCGGCAGCTCCGCTGGGAGCTGTAACCCTAAGCCTCTGGGCTGCGTTCGTGCCACTCTGAGCCACGGAGGAGGACCGCGCTCGACCTCAGGAGACCCCCGCATGAACGCACGTCTGACGCGTTCCAGTAGCGCCATGATCCTGCCACGGTTTACACTGCTCCACTGCACACTCCATCTGGCAGCGTCCGCGGACCATGCAGCGCGATAACGGGATCGCCGAGCGCTCCGAGAGTTTTACTTAAAACATTTCAAATAATAACACCGGGCGGTCGGCCATGTCCGCGTTGGCCGTGGTGTGTCGGCCACTCTGCCAAAAGCGGCACATATTTCAGCCTAAACTCCAATTCATGTGCATTCCGCAGATTGATTTAGCATCGGCGTAGCAGCATAGACGGAAAAAGACACGGCGCGTTTCATGGAGGATCTTACTCAGCGGCTCGGGGTAAACCGTTGTGTCAGGTGTGACCTTCATGTCAGGTCCGCTTGACCCCACTACCGCTGGATGACCACTCACTCCAGAGGACGTTAGCCAGTAGAAGTGGACAGCGGCGCAGAGAGAGGGAGGGAGGGAGGGAGGGAGGGAGGGAGGGAGGGAGAGGAGAAGAGAGAGAGAGAGAGAGAGAGAGAGAGAGAGATAGAGAGAGAGAGAGAGAGAGAGAGAGAGAGAGAGCGAGAGAGAGAGAGAGAGAGAGAGAGAGAGAGAGAGAGAGAGAGAGGGAGGGAGAGAGAGGGAGATAGAGAAAAAGAAAGAGAAAGAGAAAGAGAAAGAGAGAGAGATAGAGGAGAGAGAGAGAGAGAGAGAGAGAGAGAGAGAGAGAGAGAGAGAGAGAGAGAGAGAGAGAGAGAGAGAGAGAGAGAGAGATGTAAGCATAGCGTGTCCACCGCTCAGACAGAAGGCTTTCTGAGCGCTGAATCAGGACAAGGTGGTCAAGGACAGGGTGAGGAGGAGGAGGAGGAGGAAGAGGAGGAGGAAGATGAGGAGAGGGAGGAGATGGAAAGGGAGGGAGGAGAAGCAGGGCAAGCAATGCAGGGGAGGGGAGGGGGATGGGGGAACGGGTACGATGGAGAGAAAATCCTTTTTGAATTGCGTGGGTAATGAGAAGATAAAATGAACGAACAGTGCCGTATAGCGATGGAGATTTCCCCGGTGGTGGGATATTGTATAGTAATTCTAAAGTCTCTTGGAGCAAAGAGAGAGAGAGAGAGAGAGAGAGAGAGAGAGAGAGAGAGAGAGAGAGAGAGAGAGAGAGAGAGAGAGAGAGAGAGAGAGAGAGAGAGAGAGAGAGAGCAAGATAGCGAGGAGGAAGAGAAAGAGGGAGGGAAAGAAGAGAGATAGAGAGAAGAGAGAGGGGGACGAGCTGGAGGATGAGACGTTTTTATTTATTTTTTTTTCCGAAAAGGCGAGGAGGGATGAAGAGGAGAAACAAGAGGGTGTGAAGAAGACGCTCTCTCACCTGTGGATGATGCGCTTGCTGCGGAGGTACCCCAGCGCCAGGGCCGTCTCGCACACGTAGAGCTTCACGGTGCTCTCGGAGAAGTGCACGTTCTGCTGGAGGTGGTAGCGCAGGTCTCCGCCCAGGAGGAGGTCCACCACCATGAACATGTCCTCCTCGTCCTGAAAGGAGTACCTGCAGGGGGAACAGGTTAGGTTAGGTTAGGTTTACTGTATTTGATCAAGGGGGACAGCGTACATTAATAAAAAAAATTACAGATGTAAATGCACCCAATTTTAGCCAAAAGGCTCATTTCCATTGGCACTCCCCCTGCCAGAAGGTACAGGCTAAAATCCTGTGTGAAAAAGGGTTAGCGATAAAAACAGAATAAAATCAAGATAAATAACATTAGAATAAAAACACAACAAAAGCATATTATAGAACATACGATAGGGATACAGGGATACAGGTCACAATACAGTCATGGACACCAGGACAGAGCACCCAGACATAGACAAACGCACCATATCCACACACACACACACACACACAGACACCTCAGTGTTGACAATTCTGGTTATCAATGAGCCATTCCTTAACCCTGCACTTGAATGAGTGATATGATGTGGACACTCTAATTGTTTGAGGTATTGAGTTCCATTGGTGGGATGCTCTATATGAAAAGACGGGGGAAACCCATTGGCATCTACCTTTTGCACTGAAGGACAACTGAGGAACTGAGGAAAACACCGTCACAAAGACGTCCAATGTTTCTAGTCGTTATGACTGATGGCAACAGGAGAAAAACCCCAATGCCTAATTCAATTATAGTTATTTTTTTTTACATTTTCTCCTCCTGTTTTTCTGTGTTTTTCTCCCATCCCAATTTAGTCGTTATGCCAATTCCCCCCTCCCCTTCCTGGTCGCATGTGCCCCCCACTGGTCAGTCTAGGGAGCCCTGAAGTCTATCAGATGCTTCCTCCGAGACATAGGAGACAGCCAGCAGCATCTTTTCACCTGCCAGCGCGGACTCTCATTGGTGAGGTGTAACGTGTGGGAGGTCACACTACCGTCACCATCTCCCTCCCTCGCTGTGCAGGCGCCCTGACCGACCTGTAGGAGTCGCTGTTTACAACGACCAGAATACCACCCCACCGGCTTCCCTCCCGCTGACTCTTGAGCCAGTATGAAGGCCGGCCAAGCCGGAGGCAACGCTGACAGCCGGATTCGATACTAGTGTCTCTCGCGTTGGTGACGAGCGCTTAGTCCGCTGCGCCACCCAGCCGCATCGATTATAGTTTTATTTATTACTGTCACTGATATATTATATATATATAATATTTTTTTCTTCTTTTCCATTATTGGTTGATTGAGAACGCTGCCTATATGCAGCCTACTGACCTCCTCATTCTCCCAACCTATACAGTGTGAGTCCCTCATTATGAGAGGGTATGGAAGAGAATAATAATAATAATAATAATAATAATAATAATAATAATAATAATAATAATAATAATAATAATAATAATAATAATAATAATAATAATAATAATAATAATAATGCATTTTATTTAAAGGTGCCTTTCTGAGCACCCAAGGTCGCCGTACAGGGTTAAAAACAAATACAATTACACACAGTAAAAACACAGTATTACAGAGTTACATAGGGGAGCAGTTATAATAAACTTAAAATGAAAGTGAATATGCCAGAATGAACAGATGTGTTTTGAGACGGGAAACAAAGGTGGGGAGGTTATCTATTGCACGGATGTCTTGTGGTAGGGAATTCCAGAGGCGGGGGGGCACAGCGGGAGAAGGCTCTGGATCCCATGGTAGTCAGACAGGAAGGGGGAGTGACAAGTTGTAAGGAAGAGGAGGATCTGAGTGACCGAAAGGGAGTGTAGGACTGGAGAAGTTCCGTGAGATAAGGAGGGGCTAGGTTATGGAGGGCCTTGAAAGTGAGTAGTAATACTTTGTAGTCAGTTAGTGCGTGACTTAACAGGCAGCCAGTGAAGTTGGTGGAGAACAGGAGTGATGTGGTTGGTGGAGGGAGTTCTAGTGATGATGCGAGCGGCTGAGTTTTGGACCAGTTGGAGTTTATAGAGGTACTTGTGTGGGAGACCAACGAGGAGGGAGTTACAGTAATCCAGGCGGGATGGGACCAGGGTGTGTGAACTAGAGTAGCGGTGCTGGTAGGTGTAAGTGAGGGGCGGAGACGATTGATGTTACGTAGGTGGAAGTAAGCAGACCGTGTGATGTTATTTATGTGGGATTTGAATGACAGTGTGATTTAAACAATTAAAGAATGATTTAATGTCATGAGTATACACAATTGTTTATTTTTCCTTTTTTCAATATTGGTTAATTATGAACCCTGCCTGGGTGTCAACCTCTCCTCATGGGTCCAGCCCATGCTGTTGGGAGTCCCTAATGATGGGTGGGGATTTAAGTGAGTAATCGTCTCCCCACACTGTAGGACTCTGATGAACATTTATTAATAACAATAATAATTCATTACATTTATATAGCGCTTTTCTGGACACTCAAAGCGCTCCCCACAATGCAGGGTGGAAATGGCCTCCTTCACCACCACTGATTATTGCCTGCAAAATGAAATTCAAGGACTTTCACATACTTTTCTAAGCACTATTTTTCATTTTAAAAGGGCATTTCAAAGGATACAATTCACTTTTAAATGGCGTTTTTATAGAAAAAAAATCGAATACAATATTTATGGCAATTTCCGACAATTAGTTACACTTTAAATTAAAAAAAAAATTATTTCTTGATTCAGAACAATTTGATCGTGGATGAACAAAACTTACAATGCGAATGGTTGATTTGAATTTCAAGGACTTTTGTGCACCTTGTTAAAAAATTGGCTGTTTGCAAGGAATTCCAGGCCTGGATTTTTTTTTGTCAAAAATCAAGCACTTTAAGCACTTCAAGGACCTTGTGCGAACCTTGCGCCTAGAAGAAAAACACTTTATTCAGACTTGTTCACAGCGGACATGAGTCACTAACGACACGATGACTGAAGCCAGGCCAGAAGCAGTGCTCATTATTCTGACATTCATTTGAAGGAAAAAGAAACACGCAAAGGCAAACAACTGTAGTGAAACACTAAATGACTTGAACGTCCTGCCAAAGGTATTGTAGGTACAACATGAGGTACTGTATAATATACTGATCTATTTCTGTAGCAACAACAGCTTTGGTGGGGTAGGAGATACAATCTGGGGTAGGAGATACAATCTGGGGTAGGAGATACAATCTGACATCATGTTTCTCAGTTTCACTACTCACACAGGCTCTGTATATGATCAACAACAAAGAAAATGTACAATAATTATTATTATTATGTATTTATTAGGGCTGTCAAAATTAATGCTTTACCTTTGGAGATTAATTTAAATGATTTAAAGCATTCAAATAAATTAATCTAGATTAATTAGTGGAGAGGAGCACATGATTACATATAAAAGCGGGGGAAGGTGCACACAGGTGGACTATGTCCTATGCAGAAGGGGGTAATCTGAAAGAGGTCAGGGACTGCAAGGCAGCACCGCATGGTGGCCTGTAGGATGACTGTGGAGGCCAAGAGGAAGAAAGCCAAGGGAGAGAAGGTAGAGCCAAAGATTAAATGGTGGCAGTTAAAGAGAGAGGAACGTTGTGTGGAGTTCAGGGAGAAGATAAGACAGGCGCTGGGTGGTAGGGAGGAGCTGCTGGTTGGTTGGGCAGCCACAGCAGATGTGGCGAGGGAGACCGCTAAAATGGTATTTGGCGTGTCTTCAGGACGAAGGAAGGAAGATAAGGAGACCTGGTGGTGGAGTGAGGAAGTGCAGGGAAGTATACAGAGGAAGAGGTTGGCGAAGAAGCAGTGGGACAGACTGAGGGATGAAGAGAGTAGACAAGCATACATGGAGAGACGGCGGGAGGCGAAGAGAGAGGTGGCAAAGGCGAAGGAAAGAGCATTCACCGAGCTGTATGAGAGGTTGGACGCCAAGGAAGGAGAAAAGGACCTACCGGTATATAGGCTGGCTAGGCAGAGGAACCAGGCAGGGAAGGATATACAGCAGGTCAGAGTGATAAAGGATAAGGAGGGCAAGGTGCTGACCAGCGAGGACAGTGTGGTGAGAAGGTGGAAGGAGTACTTTGAAGAGCTGATGAATGAGGAACATGAGAGAGAGAGGAGGACGGACAGTTTGGAGGCAGTGAACCAGGAAGTGCAACAGATCAGTGAGGAGGAAGTGAGGGCAGCTTTGAAGAGGATGAAGAGTGGGAAGGCGGTCGGCCCAGATGACATACCAGCGGAGGCCTGGAGATGCCTAGGCGAGATGGCAGTGGTTTTTCTAACAAGATTGTTCAACAACATCTTGGAAAACGAGAAAATGCCAGAGGAGTGGAGGCAAAGTGTGCTAGTGCCGATTTTTAAGAATAAGGGAGACGCACAGAGTTGCACAACTACAGGGGAATAAAGCTGATTAGCCACAGCATGAAGCTATGGGAAAAGATAGTGGAGGCTAGGTTAAGAGGAGAGGTGAGGATTAGTGAGCAGCAGTATGGGTCAGGGAAAAGCACGACAGACGCATTTGTTCACCCATAGAATGTTAATGGAGAAGTATAGAGAAGGCCAGAAGGAGCTGCATTGCGTCTTTCTAGACCTAGAGAAGGCATATGACAGGGTACCAAGAGAGGAGGTGTGGTACTGTATGAGAAAGTCAGGAGTAGCGGAAAAGTTTGTGAGGGTAGTACAGGACATGTATGAGGGCAGTGCGACTGTGGTGAGGTGTGCAGTGGGAGTGACTGAAGGGTTCAAGGTCGGGGTAGGATTGCACCAAGGGTCGGCCCTCAGTCCTTTCTTATTTGCAGTAGTGATGGACATGCTGACAGACGAGGTCAGGCAGGAGTCCCCGTGGACCATGATGTTCGCAGATGACATCGCGATCTGTAGTGAGAGCAGGGAGCAGGTGGAAGAGAACCTGGAGAAGTGGAGGCATGCACTGGAGAGAAGGGGGATGAGGGTGAGCAGAAGCAAGACCGAGTATATGTGTGTGAATGGGAAGGAAGACAGAGGGGTGGTGAAGATGCAAGGAGTAGAGGTACCAAAAATGGACGAGTTTAAGTACTTGGGGTCAACAGTCCAAAGTAATGGGGACTGTGGTAGGGAGGTGAAGAAGAGAGTGCAGGCCGGGTGGTGCGGGTGGAGAAGGATGACAGGGGTGATCTGCAATAGAAGGGTACCAGCAAGAGTTAAGGGAAAGGTCTACAGCACGGTAGTGAGATCAGCTATGCTGTATGGTCTAGAAACAGTGGCACTGACCAACAAGCAGGTGGCGGAGCTGGAGGTGGCAGAGATGAAGATGTTAAGGTTCTCTCTGGGAGTAACAAGGTTGGACAAAATCGAAAATGTCTACATCAGAGGAACGGCCCATGTTGAGCAGTTCGTGCAGAAAGTGAGAGAAGCAAGACTAAGATGGTTTGGACATGTGCGGAGGAGGGAGGTGGGGTACATCGGGACGAGGATGCTGGAGATGGAGCTGCCAGGAAAGAGGAGGAGGGGAAGGCTCAAAAGGAGGTTTATGGACGCAGTGAAGGAGGACATGCGGGCAGCGGGAGTGACGGAGGACGACGCAGATGACAGAAACAGATGGAAACGGATGATCCGCTGTGGCGACCCCTGACGGGAAAGGCCGAAAGAAAAAGAAGAATCTAGATTAATCGATGGAGTGAAAAATCTTCAATCTTAGCGCCGCGGATATAAGAAAGAGGTCTAGCTGAGTCAATGTTGATGGTTTTGTTGAACATTTGTATTTCACAGGAGAGAAATTGTATTCAAAATAGTCTTTGAATCTAAATATACTTTCTTTGTGTTGATTTTACATTAATTCCATGATTTTACTCAAGTAAATAATGTGTTACAAACGTCGGTCTTAAGTAGAAAAATGCTATTTTTAATCTAGATTAATCTAGATTAATTACAGAAAATTGTGAGATTAATTAGTAAAAAAAAAAATTATAGTAGTATCACGATACTTTGCGTGGCAATACTATACTGAATTATTTTTTTTAACCATTTCTTTTTTTTATAAGGAAGTTGCATTGTTCATTTCAATACCTGTAATAGTACAGTAGTCCACACACACACGTGTGTATTCAGTTAAGTTGGAATATGACTGTTGTGAAGGGCCAGATTAAACCGAATATATATATTTATTTATACTGCGCTACTAAAGTAGGACTTTTTTTTCAGTCCAGTTTCTTACCCTCCAATAGAGTCACAGACGTAAAGCCTCCCCGCGATACCACGTGTGGGAGTAAGGCCAAGTTCGGCCTACCATCGGTATTGAGACATCGTGTATATTAATATTTGAATAGTCATATTTGGCACTATATCGTCGAGTTGGACGTATTAAGCTAATAATAGTCTGTTGATATATAGTGCTTCGTGCGGTGAGAATACTACCGTAGTCAGTACCCCATCGTTTCGGGCAGAGAACTGGCTGCTTACCCAGGGTGGTTGACCCTATGTGAAGCTGCACCCGAGGAGCCCCAGAGCCGACGAGCGAGTGGACCTGTATACCGGATTATTCTACCGACGACAGCCCGCCTTCCCAGGCACGGATTATGCTTTGGATGCTTTGATTATTCTATGGATAAAGACCCCCGACACTGCTGTGTGTTGGAACCCCCCCCCCCTGGAGAGGACGCAAGGTGAGGAGACGCTCTGCAAGACGAGGTCTCTTCACGTCTCTCCCCCGTGGACCGGAGAGAGCCGGCCCACAAAGAGTCCACCTGCTTTCATCTGTGGTCCAAGGATCGCCGGCGCATTGAACGGCACTACAGTGGGTTCACCTGGGATACCCTTGGCCGGACGAGGCAGCTGGATCCTACCCCCCCCCCCCCCCTCCTACTCCTGTCGGCTTACAAGCGACCGGATTAACCCCCTCTAGTGTATCCAGCCTATAATCATTAAAGTATCATTGCTGTTATTCCTTAACTATTCCAGGTCGTATATTTACCACCTGCGCCTTCAGAGATTGGACATTATCTATTGATATACCGACGAATACTCCTTGCCATAAAAGTGCATACTATTTCAATTCATAAATGTAATTAAGTGATTAAGTGCTTATTCTACACACCATCGCTGTGTAGGAAATAAAGACCTGTTTCTAATTCGTACATTTGTGTTGGATCCGTTTCATCTACGTGAGAGTGTTCATGATAATATATTTATGCCGTGTACTGGGTGGCCGAATATTAAGTACAAAGGTAGTGGTAGTAAGTATCATATCTAGTAATACAGTCAGGGAATTGTACCCCTCAGTTACAATTGGTCCTTCGAGCCGGAGGGTAATTAGTGTAATATTAATATAGTGTTATTAATATTGAAATGGCCTATGATGAACACTCCACGAAACGATCCTCCTAACCAACGCCCGCAGCGCGAACGACGGCTCCCTCAGTACTTAGAGGCTTACGCTGTCAGTCAACAACCTAGTCTTCTACTAACAGTAAATGCGGTAAAACTAGAAAGTAAAAGTATGTCTAACCCCAACGCCCAGACTACCCCGACCATAGAGGCCCCTACGGGCTCTAATGTAACTGACCAAGTTCACGGTGGGGACCAGTGGGAACCAGACATGACTTCACACCCCGCCAGTACTGAAGAAGTAGTCCCCGATGAGTCCCGGGAGGAATACAACGCTACCGAGAGAGAACTCGGCACGGAAGAAGACGGGGAGAGCACCGTGGAGATAGAGCTCCAAGGCTCCGCAAGGAGTACCCCGAGGGAAGGCTCCCCTATACAACCGCCTTCTCCCAGCGAGGCAGAGAGGACCCTACAGCAGGCATTCCTCGTCAGCCTGAAAGCCTCTACTGAATGCGATAGACTCCAGGGTGAACGCGATCGATTGCAGATACAGCAACGGAGCGAAGAAGAGCACATACGCCTGGAAATAAGACGCATTCAGATGGAAGAGAATGTGGCCCGAGACCGAGCAGACAGCCAGCGAGCAGCTGCTGGTGCTCTACGGGACGCAGAGCGCGACAGACAGCAAGCGCAACTAATAGAACAGCTGATCAGACGGACAACACCCTCTCCCTCCGCCAGAGGCTCCAGGAACTCGTCTAGACACACCTCCAGGGCGGCATCCCCTAGCCGAGTAAACAACCCTGAACTTGACCAACAGACGAGGTCTATACCCCCCACAGACCACCTCCCCCCACCGGTCCAAGCGAGACCTAGCAACCGGGAAGGAGCAGCATATCCTGTGGAGAGGCTAAACCAGAGACTACAAGCACTGGATGACCTAACTGAAGACGAAGAGGAAGAGGAGGAGAACCACGCCCGAAGACAGCACAGTACTCTACCGGACCAGGAGGTCCGGTACAGCCCAGGCTATACTCCTGCGGAGCTGCGCTACAGACCCCCGACTCTATACACGGGTGAGCACGACGCACGACCCGCACCGAGGAACAGCACCTGGACAAGCGGGCCATGGTACACTGCCGGTACCAGCCCATACCAAAGAGCGGGAGGAGACTCGCCTAGGAGGCCTCCCCCCCAACGCTCGCCGATGTATCCACAGTCAGCGTCATACATTGGCACGCCTATGGTACCCGACTTCACCCAAGAGAACCGGGCCCAGTATACAGAACTCCGCATGTGTCTGGAGACCATGTTGGTGGATGTATTGGATGAACGCCACAAATACGCCATCCTACTGCAGCACTTAAAGGTGCCCCGCGCACATAATATAGCGCTCGCCTACGCGACTTCCACCACCCCATACACAGCAGCGCTGGTAGCATTGGACCAGAGGTATGGGCGCATATGGGATTACGTGATCCAGGAGATCCGACACATCGACCGCTTACCCCCAGCAATAGACAATCGAGCACTGGACGACCTGTCCATCAGAGTGCAGTCCCTGGTAGGGATGTTGGGAGCGCAAAGAGAGAAGGGGAAGTATGAACTTTACGCCAACTCAAATGTGGAAAGGATCCTGGAGAAGCTGCCGCCCGCTCGTCAGGAGCGCTTTAGGCGGCAGAGGGACCACAGAGACCCGAATGGCCCCGAACCGAACCTCCTCGATCTAGCAGACTTCCTGGCGAGAGAAGTCAGCAGCCTACGGCTAGATACATTCGGACGGAGCACCCCTGGCTCCAGAGAAGGAACCAGACGACTAAATGATGGAAGAAGATCGGTGACTGTGATGCACCAATCGGAGTCAGTACCGAGCAGCAGGAGCCACAGTACCCCCTCCAGAACGGAGAAGTGGAAGATAGTGTGCCCCTACTGTGAGAAAGAACACTGGCTAGCGCAATGTGACTCCTTCCCCAAGCTGAACGCGGAGGAAGCAGGTCAATGGATAAAGTCCAACAAGCGCTGTTTTCGCTGTGCGCGCTCACACATGGCAGCCGAATGCCGCTTAAAGAAAAGGTGCACCAAGTGCGATGGAGCCCATCTGGACATACTTCATGACAGTAACAGACGGCGCCCTTCACCTGCACCATCCAGCCGCAAAGCGAGCGTCATGTACATTGATCCCGCCAGCAGCAGTGGAGCCCGAGTACTCCTAAAAGTAGTGCGTGTGACACTAAGCTACCAGAATAAAGTCCTGGACACTTACGCCGTCCTCGATGACGGGTCAGAGAAGACCCTGCTGCTCGCCTCCGCTGCGGCCCAGCTAGGGCTGCGGGGAAGCGAAACCCAAATGACAATTCGGACAATAAGACGAGATTTGAAGACGATAAAGGGCGAGAATGTCTCATTCTCTATCGCAGCAAGCGGCCAGCCTGAGCGACGGTACCAGATTGCAGACGCTTTCACCAGCCAAGAAATAGGACTGTCGCGGTACACATACCCCGTCGCCAAGCTGATGGAGAAATATGCACATCTGCGCAAGTTACCGATCCCGCTCATAGACAATGCTATGCCGACCCTGTTGATAGGCTCCGACCATGCAGACCTCATTGTCCCGATAGACCGGGTTCATACCGGACCCCGAGGCTGTCCTGCAGCAGTCGAGACCCGTTTGGGATGGACTCTCCAAGGCCCGCTCGCCAAATCTCTCAACCGAAGTACAGCCACTAGATGTCTCCACTCCCGAGTCACAGAGGGAGAAACCGCACTCCTGCAACACGTAGAGCGGCTATGGAGCTTGGAACAAATGCCCTTTAAGAATGGAAAGAAAGACATTCGCTCTAAAGATGACATTTACGCCATTCACCTCCTCGAGACAGGGACCAAGAGAGTCCCGGTCAACGGCGTGTTGAGATACGCCACGCCACTCCTGCGGCGAGAAGGAATGCCTACTTTCCACGCCAAGACAGACGCCATAGAACGGTACCTGCTGAACACGGAGCGGCGCTTAGCCAAGAACCCCGCCCAAGAGAGTGTATACCGCGCTGAGATTGAGAAGCTCATCACAGCGGGACACGTCACAAAGATGGACATTGAAGAGGCTGACCGGACCACTGAGTCGTGGTACGTGCCCCACCACAAGGTCCATCACAACGGTAAAGACCGCATAGTATTTAACTGCAGCTACCAGATCGGATCCCAAAATCTGAATAAAGAGTTACTGCCCGGTCCCACACTCGGCCCCTCCCTACTCGGCGTTCTACTCCGCTTCCGCCAGGAAAAGGTGGCCATCAGCGGGGACATTAAAGGAATGTTCCTGCAGGTGAGATTAGTAGAGGCGGACAAGCCCCTGTTACGGTTCCTATGGAGAGAGAAGCCAGGAGATGAGCACCCAGCCATCTACCAATGGGAAGTCCTCCCCTTCGGAACGACGTGCAGCCCCTGCTGTGCGACATTTGCACTACAGAAACATGTAGCAGAGGACCCAGCAGCGGACGAAGAGGTCCGACACAGCGTAAAGAACAGCTTCTACGTAGACAACTGTCTACAAAGCCTTTCAACCCAGGAAGAAGCCGAGGCTCTCCTGATTAAACTCCGCGCCTCATTGATCAAAGGCGGCTTTGATCTCAGGCAGTGGGCCAGCAGCGATCCGCAAGTACTGCGCAGCCTCTCCTCCGAGGACAAGGCAGCCAGCAGCGAGACCTGGATGGCTACAATCCCGGGAGAAGCCCAGGAGATGACCCTGGGATTGGTGTGGCGATTCAAAACAGATTCGCTTCACTACAGACACAAGCCCCTGACTACGGAGCAGGGAAGGCCGGCGGCGGCGCCGACCACCAGACGGAGTGTGTACACAACACTCGCCCGACAATATGACCCGCTAGGATGTATTCTACCGTACACCACCAGGGCAAAAATGATTGTACGAGCATTGTGGGACAAGGACCAGGGCTGGGACGACCCCATTCCCGCACACCTTGCATCCACCTGGAGAGAGTGGGAGATGGAGCTCCACTCACTCCCAGGCGTTAATATGCGCCGAAGCTACTTCCCACCCAAGGTGAGGCCAGAGACATGTAAAATGGACTTACACGTCTTCAGTGACGCCTCAGAGGTCGCATACGGATCAGTAGCCTACTTGCGGGCCCAAGACCAAGGGGGAGAGATCTACACAGCATTTGTCCTCGCCCGCTCGAGAATAGCCCCACGCAAGCAACAATCTATCCCACGTCTAGAGCTCTGCGCAGCCCTAGCCGGAGCGCACCTAGCCACGCTCATCCAACGTGAGCTCACCATACCGGTGTCTAGAACAATCCTGTGGTCAGATTCCACGACGGTACTCGCCTGGATCAAATCGGACTCATGCAAGTACAAAGTCTTCGTGGGAGTCAGAGTCACCGAGATTCAAGACTTAACCGAAGAGTTAACCGGAGAAACAGAGTGGCGCTACGTTGATACAAAACAGAACCCAGCTGACGTCATCACCCGGGGGATGCCCCTGGATGACCTCACCCGTCGCAATGTCTACAGTGACGGCCCCGCATTCCTAAGACTCCCGGAAGGACAGTGGCCCATGCCTATCCCGAGGGAAGCAAGTCCAGAGGAGGTGGAAATTAAGAAGTCTGTGTTCTGTGGATTGAGCACCGTAGCCTCCACCGACCCTAACATAAACTATTGCACGTCCATAGAGAGTGCACAACAAAGAACATTCCTGCGGTACCACCCGGAGTGCAAGTCCCCCGCTGATATGTCAGCGGCTAACTACGAGGAAGCAGAATTGCTTCTACTGCAGCGAGCCCAGAGAGACTCGTTCCCCGATGAATTGGCCTGTCTACAGGGAGGAAAGCCCGTCCCATCCGACAGCAGATTAATTCACCTGGCCCCCGAGAGCGACGCTCACACCCTCATCAGAGTGGGTGGTCGCCTACGCAGAGCCCCCAATCTACCGGATGACATTAAATACCCGATCGTATTGAACAGCCGACACAAGGTCACAGAGCTGATTATAAAGAAATACGATGAGGATGTACATCACGCAGGAGCAGAAAGAGTCTTCGCGGAAATCAGACGTCGTTACTGGATCCTACAAGGAAGAGAGGCGGTACGACGCTTCCAACGAACATGTCTAGACTGCCGCAAGTGGCGCGCGCAGCCCAGCATACCAAGGATGGCTGACCTTCCTCCATGTCGCCTCCGAATCGGTGACAAGCCATTCCACTCAACGGGTATGGACTGCTTTGGCCCGCTGCACATAAAGAAAGGAAGAGGAACCGAGAAGCGGTGGGGTATTGTATTCAAATGCATGACCACCAGAGCGATACACATCGAGCTTCTCCCGACCATGAGCACAGACTCATTCCTTATGGCCTTCCGTAGATTCATATCACGGAAAGGAAGACCGTCTACCCTATTGTCCGATCATGGGACAAACTTTAAAGGCGGCGAAAGAGAGCTGAGAGAGAGCTTCCAAGCTATGGGCCCAGAACTTAAGACCCACCTCGCTCCAGCACAGGTTGATTTCCAATTCAACCCCCCAAACGCACCCCACTTCGGTGGCACTTGGGAACGAGAAGTGCGCTCCATAAAGACAGCCCTGTACGCAGTACTTGGGGCCCAGACTGTGGCGGAAGAAGTCCTAATGACAGTCCTCACGGAGATTGAGGGAGTACTTAACTCGAAGCCCCTCGGATATGTCTCCAGTGATGTGGCGGATATCGACCCAGTTACCCCCAACACACTCCTGATGGGGCGGCTAGATCCTGCATTACCACAGACAATGTACCGGCCTGAAGAAGCGAACGGCCGACGAATGTGGAGGTACAGCCAAGTATTAGCCGACAGGTTTTGGAACAGTTTCCTACTGCACTACCTACCGTCTCTACAGACCCGCCAGAAGTGGGTAAAGGAGAGAGACAATTTGACAGAAGGAACAGTCGTCATGATTATTGATCAATCACTGCCCAGAGCTATGTGGCCGGCCGGCCGCGTAAGCAAAGTGATCACCGGTGCCGACGGCAAGGTCCGAGCAGCTGAAGTGCTCGTCCAGGGTCGCACTTACACCCGTCCCGTGGCAAGGCTCATAGAACTGCCTCGACTCCCAGACACAATCGATGATGACCATGACCCTACAACCCTATGACTTTGTGAAGTTGACTGACCCCTACAGCAAACCCTTATGTGTAAATAGACAACGCGATTAATCTGTCTCCGTTTAACTGATTAGGTCTGGGACCTATTCAGGGGGTGGCTGTTGTGAAGGGCCAGATTAAACCGAATATATATATTTATTTATATATATATATTTAATTGTATTTGTATATTCTCTAATATTCCCTGATATCCCTTGTATATTCCTTGTACAATATGCATTGAATATCCATTCTAGCCTACTGAACATCCCATAATAGTCTCCATTCTACTATTGGTCGAGACCTTGGTGCCAGGCTGCCATACCCCTCAGACCCAGTTCAAACGTACCGCTCGACATGTACGAACAAGTCCTAGTTCCGCGTAGGAATTTGGCTACCGCACCACTAATGGGACTATTTGTTCATAGTGCGTATATATACTGCGCTACTAAAGTAGGACTTTTTTTTCAGTCCAGTTTCTTACCCTCCAATAGAGTCACAGACGTAAAGCCTCCCCGCGATACCACGTGTGGGAGTAAGGCCAAGTTCGGCCTACCATCGGTATTGAGACATCGTGTATATTAATATTTGAATAGTCATATTTGGCACTATATCGTCGAGTTGGACGTAGTCTATTAAGCTAATAATAGTCTGTTGATATATAGTGCTTTGTGCGGTGAGAATACTACCGTAGTCAGTACCCCATCGTTTCGGGCAGAGAACTGGCTGCTTACCCAGGGTGGTTGACCCTATGTGAAGCTGCACCCGAGGAGCCCCAGAGCCGACGAGCGAGTGGACCTGTATACCGGATTATTCTACCGACGACAGCCCGCCTTCCCAGGCACGGATTATGCTTTGGATGCTTTGATTATTCTATGGATAAAGACCCCCGACACTGCTGTGTGTTGGAACCCCCCCCCCCCTGGAGAGGACGCAAGGTGAGGAGACGCTCTGCAAGACGAGGTCTCTTCACGTCTCTCCCCCGTGGACCGGAGAGAGCCGGCCCACAAAGAGTCCACCTGCTTTCATCTGTGGTCCAAGGATCGCCGGCGCATTGAACGGCACTACAGTGGGTTCACCTGGGATACCCTTGGCCGGACGAGGCAGCTGGATTCTACCCCCCCCCCCCCCCCTCCTACTCCTGTCGGCTTACAAGCGACCGGATTAACCCCCTCTAGTGTATCCAGCCTATAATCATTAAAGTATCATTGCTGTTATTCCTTAACTATTCCAGGTCGTATATTTACCACCTGCGCCTTCAGAGATTGGACATTATCTATTGATATACCGACGAATACTCCTTGCCATAAAAGTGCATACTATTTCAATTCATAAATGTAATTAAGTGATTAAGTGCTTATTCTACACACCATCGCTGTGTAGGAAATAAAGACCTGTTTCTAATTCGTACATTTGTGTTGGATCCGTTTCATCTACGTGAGAGTGTTCATGATAATATATTTATGCCGTGTACTGGGTGGCCGAATATTAAGTACAAAGGTAGTGGTAGTAAGTATCATATCTAGTAATACAGTCAGGGAATTGTACCCCTCAGTTACAATGACTGTAATACAAACAGTTCAGTTTGTCAGGTACTGTTTGTGTATCTGTCTGCTTGAGAAAATACCATGTTCTGCAATCCTACAGTACAACACAAAGGCCTGTGTGTGTGTGTGTGTGTGTGTGTGTGTGTGTGTGTGTGTGTGTGTGTGTGTGTGTGTGTGTGTGTGTGTGTTTGCGCGTGCGTGCGTGCGTGTGTGTGTGCGTATGTGTGTGTGTGTGTGAAAAGCAATGTTGGAATTAACATATCTAGCGATGGCAGCTTCGCTTGTAGTATTTCAGTCTGTGAGCTACACAACTATTACTACAATTGGTGTCAATGTCAATGCTGTTGGTTTTAGAAAAGAATAATCAAATCCAATATCATGGCCGAGCGATGAATCTACTGAGGGTGTTTACACCTCAGAGACGCCTATTGAAATCGATCCCCGCTGTATCTCTCATCTCTCTCTCTCTCTCTCTATCTCTCTCTCTCTCTCTCTCTCTCTCCCCTCTCTCTCTTTCTCTATCTCTCTCTCTCTCTCTCTCTCTCTCTCTGTGTCCTGCTATAGAAATGTTGTGCCTGTCGTTTCATCAAAGCAGTCCATTAACCCCTTGTTTTTTTTTTTTTTTTATTGATCTTTTTCCCCCTCCATTTTCCTCAGATTTTTCTCCCATCCCAATGTTAGTCGTTATGCCAATTCCCAGTCCCTTCCTGGTCGCTGCGCACTTACCCCCCACAGTCAGATCATCTGGGAGAGTGGAGGCTACCACGACAACCACGTGCTTCCTCCGACACACATCCAGCCAATCAACCGCTTCTTTTCACCTGGCAGCGCGGATTCTCATCGAGAGGGCGTAGCGTGTGGGAGGATCACACTATCCCCCTCCTCAGGTCCTATCCGCGCTTAGCAGGCGCCCCGACCGAACTGTAGGAGTCGCTGTTTACAACGACCCGGACCCACCCCGCCAGCTTCTCCCACCCTCTAATACGGCCAATTGTATTAGTGCAGACGGCCAGCCAAGCTGGTGACAACCCCGGAACTGTGAGCCGGATTCGAACAGGCGAATCCAGCTCACAGCTCCGGGGTTGGTGACGAACGCAATCTCCGCTCGGCCACCTAACCGCCGTTCCATTAACCCCTTGTGATAAATGGAGTTGTACAGGGCGGTGCTGCCTGAAAGGCGTCTCTCCTGAGTGTGTTAACCACCTCTGGGACGACAGAGAATAGACCTGTCTCAAACCCTGCCCCTTTTCTTGATCCTCCAATCACAACTGTCGCTTACCTCGGACAAACTTGGTTTGTCCGAGGTAAGCGACAGTTGTGATTGGAGGATCAAGAAAAGGGGCAGGGTTTGAGACAGGTCAATTGACAGAGAGAGAAAATGAGTGGCTCACTGCACAATGACCAGACGTCCAAGTATCACACTGTACAGCATTATTCCACAACCCAAAGCTAACGTGCTATAGGAATAATGCTTATGTTACTTTGGTAAAAAATACTTTCCGTCACTGGTTCTGCTGTAACTACTGTATTCTATCTGTTTATCGTCAAATGTGTGTGTGCGTGCATATGTGTGTGTGTGTGTGTGTGTGTGACGTGATCCATTAGTCACTATATACACTCTTTATAGTGTGTTAGGGCTGCACAATTAATTAAGAAGATTTCCTGTAATTTTTTTACTGTACATTATGATGACGAAAAACAAGTCGAATCGTGTGAGAGAATCGTGATCTCAATTCTTAGAGAAAAAAAAATGGTGATTCAGATTTTAACAAGGATCGTGCCGCAACCCTAGTGTGTGTGCGTGTGCACCTGCATGTGTCCATGTGTGTTCTGGCTGAGCAGAGTCCTTGTGGCCATCTATCCATCTCTTCCATCCATCAATCAGGTCCAGGGCACAGCAAGCCTACATCAGCACGCAGCCCATCGCTCTCCCATCAAAGAGGCAGTGCACAAATCGCCATTGATTTCACATGCTGGGCATCCCACTGGGGCCTCTCTCTCTCTCTCTCTCTCTCTCTCTCTCTCTCTCTCTCTCTCTCTCTCTCTCTCTCTCTCTCTCTCTCTCTCTCTCCCTCTCTCTCTCTCTCTCTCTCTCTCTCCCTCTCCCTCTCTCTCTCTCTCTCTCTCTCTCTCTCTCTCTCTCTCTCTCTCTCTCTCTCTCTCTCTCTCTCTCTCTCTCTCTCTCTCTCTCTCTCTCTCTCTCTCTCTCTCTCTCCCCCCCCCCCAACATCCACCTAATTAGTCTCTCTTTCCCGCAGGAAAGTCATTTGTGCAAAATAAGAATATATATGTATTTTTTCCCTGGCCCCGCCTAAAGCATCGCTCTCTCTCTGAAATATGAGAACGAAAGACAGGCTGCAGGGAGAGATTCTTAGAGAGATCGTAGTCTAGAGATCTCCCCAAAGAAAAAAAGGTGGAGAAGTTGACTAAAAAAGCGCACGTCTCCGGACCGTAGGGTTCAGAGCCTAAAGTAAACTCGCTCGACTTCAGACGCAGCACTTCTGAGCGAGGCGAGTGACACGTGGGTTCATTCAACGTTTCTCCCGTGTGATTTTCTTTCCACCGGCAAGGATTCCCGACGAGCCAGGCGAGGCGTCCGGAGAGCTTAGGAGAGGAGAGAGGTGATTTAGTGACGACGTCGGCCTCTCCTCTCCTCGAGGAGCAGCAGCAGCAGGAGGAGGAGGAGGAGGAGGAGGAGGAGGAGGAGGAGGAGGAGGAGGAGGAGGAGGAGGAGGAGGTGCCGTCTGCGTTGGATGAGTGCAGATTGATTGAGCGCTGACTCCAGAATGTCTGCCGGTGCTCAGGTGATGCTGAGACCAGTTCATGTTTAATTGCCGACGACTTTGGGGCCGTTGAAAGAGTATCTGAGACAAACACACACACACACACACACACACACCCAGAGGCACGCACGCACATGCACATGCACACACACACGCACACACAGATACACGTTTTCAGGGTGAACAGGGGACTATCATTCTACACTGTATAAGAGGGGCCTACAGTTTCTATATGATCTAGCATCTATGAATTAGATCATGGTGGATTCAGTCGGAGCCTGTCTATTTGCTTTGTCTGATTGCAGTGTGTTTAGTTTTTTTATGTGTTTTGTCAATGTATGGGGTTGAGTATGAAGGTTCTGTGTGTCGTCACCATGCAAGTTATTGGACCCCAGGAAGAATAGCTGCTGCTGTGCAAAAGCTAATGGGGATCTTAATAAAACAAACAAACGAAAAATACATAGAAAGTTGTGTTTTAAGTTGCTTGTTCACAATATATTTGATATATAAATTTAATTGGCCAGTGGGGACTTGGAACCAGAAGGACATCTACCTAACTGAGAGGAGACATCCATATCCTGCAATAGGACTGTCTTTGTTCTACTTGGATTATTTCAATAATATTTAGATTAGATTACCTAAATATGTTGGACCTAAATTTGCCCAATACAATACACATGCACGCACGCACATACTGTAAGGTACACACCATCACATGTAGGCTACAGTAGCATGGCGGCACAGACACATGTGTACACGCGCACGCACACAAACATGACCCCAGATCAAATAATATCCTCGTCCATCGACCTCTCATTTGAAAGACAGGAATGTGTTGTTCTCGTCCACAGTGATATCCTGTAACGGCCCAGGCAGCTCACACATATCAAGTTGCCTCTGTTCAAGCAGCAGAGGAGTGTTGACAGAGAGCTGGAGAGTAGAGAGCTGGAGAGTAGATAGTAGAGAGTAGAGAGTAGAGAGCTGGAGAGTAGAGAGCTGGAGAGTAGAGAGTAGAGAGTAGAGAGTAGAGAGTAGAGAGCTGGAGAGTAGAGAGTAGAGAGTAGAGAGTAGAGAGTAGAGAGCTGGAGAGTAGAGAGTAGAGAGTAGAGAGTAGAGAGTAGAGAGCTGGAGAGTAGAGAGCTGGAGAGTAGAGAGTAGAGAGTAGAGAGTAGAGAGTAGAGAGTAGAGAGTAGAGAGTAGAGAGCTGGAGAGTAGAGAGCTGGAGAGTAGAGAGCTGGAGAGTAAAGAGTAGAGAGCTGGAGAGTAGAGAGTAGAGAGTAGAGAGTAGAGAGCTGGAGAGTAGAGAGCTGGATAGTAGAGAGCTGGAGAGTAGAGAGCTGGAGAGTAGAGAGTAGAGAGTAGAGAGTAGAGAGCTGGAGAGTAGAGAGTAGAGAGTAGAGAGTAGAGAGTAGAGAGTAGAGAGTAGAGAGTAGAGAGCTGGAGAGCAGAGAGTAGAGAGTAGAGAGTAGAGAGTAGAGAGTAGAGAGTAGAGAGCTGGAGAGTAGAGAGTAGAGAGTAGAGAGCTGGAGAGTAAAGAGTAGAGAGTAGAGAGCTGGAGAGTAGAGAGTAGAGAGTAGAGAGTAGAGAGTAGAGAGTAGAGAGTAGAGAGTAGAGAGCTGGAGAGTAGAGAGTAGAGAGTAGAGAGTAGAGAGTAGAGAGTAGAGAGTAGAGAGTAGAGAGCTGGAGAGTAGAGAGTAGAGAGTAGAGAGCTGGAGAGTAGAGAGTAGAGAGTAGAGAGTAGAGAGTAGAGAGTAGAGATAGAGAGAGAGAGCAGAGAGAGCTAGGAGAGTAGAGAGAGTAGAGAGTAGAGAGTAGAGAGTAGAGAGTTAGAGAGTAGAGAGTAGAGAGTAGTAGAGAGCTGGAGAGTAGAGAGCTGGAGAGTAGAGAGTAGAGAGTAGAGAGTAGAGAGTAGAGAGTAGAGAGTAGAGAGCAGAGAGTAGAGAGTAGAGAGCTGAGAGTAGAGAGTAGAGAGTAGAGGAAGAGAGTAGAGAGTAGAGAGTAGAGAGAGAGAGTAGAGAGCAGAGAGTAGAGAGTAGAGAGAGAGAGTAGAGAGTAGAGAGTAGAGAGTAGAGAGTAGAGAGTAGAGAGTAGAGAGTAGAGAGTAGAGAGTAGAGAGTAGAGTAGAGAGTAGAGAGTAGAGAGCTGGAGAGTAGAGAGCTGGAGAGTAGAGAGTAGAGAGTAGAGAGTAGAGAGCTGGAGAGTAGAGAGCTGGAGAGTAGAGAGTAGAGAGTAGAGAGTAGAGAGTAGAGAGCTGGAGAGTAGAGAGCTGGAGAGTAGAGAGCTGGAGAGTAGAGAGTAGAGAGTAGAGAGTAGATAGTAGAGAGCTGGAGAGTAGAGAGCTGGAGAGTAGAGAGTAGAGAGTAGAGAGTAGAGAGTAGAGAGTAGAGAGTAGAGAGTAGAGAGTAGAGAGTAGAGAGCTGGAGAGTAGAGAGCTGGAGAGTAGAGAGCTGGAGAGTAGAGAGTAGAGAGTAGAGAGTAGAGAGTAGAGAGTAGAGAGTAGAGAGTAGAGAGCAGAGAGCAGAGAGCAGAGAGTAGAGAGCAGAGAGCAGAGAGTAGAGAGTAGAGAGTAGAGAGTAGAGAGCAGAGAGTAGAGAGTAGAGAGCTGGAGAGTAGAGAGTAGAGAGTAGAGAGTAGAGAGTAGAGAGCTGGAGAGTAGAGAGCTGGAGAGTAGAGAGTAGAGAGTAGAGAGTAGAGAGTAGAGAGTAGAGAGTAGAGAGCTGGAGAGTAGAGAGTAGAGAGCAGAGAGCAGAGAGTAGAGAGTAGAGAGTAGAGAGTAGAGAGTAGAGAGCAGAGAGCAGAGAGTAGAGAGTAGAGAGCTGGAGAGTAGAGAGTAGAGAGCAGAGAGTAGAGAGTAGAGAGTAGAGAGCAGGGAGCAGAGAGCAGAGAGTAGAGAGCAGAGAGTAGAGAGCAGAGAGCAGAGAGTAGAGAGTAGAGAGTAGAGAGCAGAGAGTAGAGAGTAGAGAGTAGAGAGTAGAGAGCTGGAGAGTAGAGAGTAGAGAGTAGAGAGCTGGAGAGTAGAGAGTAGAGAGTAGAGAGTAGAGAGTAGAGAGTAGAGAGTAGAGAGTAGAGAGCTGGAGAGTAGAGAGTAGAGAGTAGAGAGTAGAGAGTAGAGAGTAGAGAGTAGAGAGTAGAGAGTAGAGAGCTGGAGAGTAGAGAGTAGAGAGTAGAGAGTAGAGAGTAGAGAGTAGAGAGCTGGAGAGTAAAGAGTAGAGAGTAGAGAGTAGAGAGTAGAGAGCTGGAGAGTAGAGAGCTGGAGAGTAGAGAGTAGAGAGCTGGAGAGTAGAGAGCTGGAGAGTAAAGAGTAGAGAGTAGAGAGCTGGAGAGTAGAGAGCTGGAGAGTAGAGAGCTGGAGAGTAGAGAGTAGAGAGTAGAGAGTAGAGAGCTGGAGAGTAGAGAGCTGGAGAGTAGAGAGTAGAGAGTAGAGAGCTGGAGAGTAGAGAGTAGAGAGTAGAGAGTAGAGAGTAGAGAGCAGGAGAGTAGAGAGCAGAGAGTAGAGAGTAGAGAGTAGAGAGTAGAGAGTAGAGAGCAGAGAGTAGAGAGTAGAGAGTAGAGAGTAGAGAGCTGGAGAGTAGAGAGTAGAGAGTAGAGAGTAGAGAGTAGAGAGTAGAGAGCTGGAGAGTAGAGAGCAGAGAGCAGAGAGTAGAGAGTAGAGAGTAGAGAGTAGAGAGTAGAGAGTAGAGAGTAGAGAGCTGGAGAGAGAGAGTAGAGAGCTGGAGAGTAGAGAGCAGAGAGCAGAGAGTA